>NC_058403.1:115501312-115801877 GCF_002201575.2 Neomonachus schauinslandi
TAGAATAGAATAGAATAGAATAGAATAGAATAGAATAGAATAGAATAGAATAGAATAGAATAGAAAAAATAAAATAAAATAAAGACACAGGATATAAAATTAATATACAGAAATCTGTTGCATTTCTATACCCTAATAATGGAGTAGCAGAAAAAGAAATAAAGAAAATGATCCATTTACAATTGCACCAAAATAATAAAATACCTAGGAATTAACTAAGAAGGTGAAACATCTGTACTCTGAAAACTACATAAAACATTGATGAAAGAAATCAAAGATGACATAAACAAATGGGAAGATATTCCATGATCATGGATTGTAAGAACAAATATTGTTAAAACGCCTGTACTACCCAAAGCGATTTACAGATTTAATGTAATCCTTATCAAAATACCAATAACATTTTTCATATAACTAAAACTAATAACCCTAAAGTTTGTATGGAACCACAAAAGACCCTAAATAGCCAAAGTAATCTTGAAAAAGAATAAAACCAGACATATCACAATTCTAGATTTCAAGAAACATTGCAAAACTGTAGTAATTAAAACAGTATGATACTGATATAAAAATAGATATAGAGATCAATAGAACAGAATAGAGAGTCCATATGTAAGACCATGCTTTTATGGTCAATTAATCTACAATTAAGGAAACAAGAATATATAATGGGAAAAAGTCTCTTCAGGAAATGGTGTTGAGAAAGCTGGACAGCTACAGGCAAATGAATGAAACTAGACTATTTTCTTGTACCATACACAAAAATACTCAAAATGGATTAAACACCTAAATGTGAGACTTGAAACATAAAAATCCTAAAAGAAAACATGGGCAGTAGTCTCTTTGATATCAGCTATAGAAAACATTTTGTAGAATGTCTCCTCTGGCAAGGGTGTATTGACACTACACCAAAATAAAAAGATTCTTCACAGCAACAGAAACAATCAACAACAAAAATATGCAACCTAATGAATGGGAGAAGATACTTGCAAACGATACATCTGATAAGGGGTTAATATCCAAAATATACAAAGAACTTACACAACTCAGCACCAAAAAAAAAAAAAATCCAATTAAAATGGGCAGAGGACATGAATAGACCTTTTTCCAAAGAAGATATACAGATGGCCAACAGACACATGGAAAGATGCTAAACATCACTCATCATCAGGGAAACATAAATCAAATCCACAATGAGCTATCACCTCACAACTCTCAGAATGGCTAAAATAAAAAATACAAGAAACAACAGGTATTGACAAGGATATGGAGAAAAAGAAACCCTCATGCACTCTTGGTGGGAATGGAAAATAGTGCAGGCACTGTGGAAAACAGTATGGTGATTCCTTTAAAAATTAAAACTAGAATTACCATATGATCCAGTAATTCCATACTGGATATTTACCCAAAGAAAATGAAAATACCAATTCAAAAAGATACATGCAACCCTATGTTTACTGAAGCATTATTTATAATAGCCAAGATAGGGATGTGACCCATGTATCCAATGATAAATGAATAAGTAAAGAGGGTACACACACACACACACACACACACACTATAGAATGTTACTCAGCCATGTAATCTTGCCATTTGAGACAACATGAATGGACCTACAAGGTATAATGCTGAGTGAAATAAGTCAGTCAGAGAAAGACAAATACTGTATTATTTCACTCATGTGTGGAAATTAAGAGACAAATGGACAAAGAAAAAGAAGAGTCAAATCAAAAACCATACTCTTAACTACAGAGAATTGGTGGTTTCCAGAAGGGAGGTGGGTGAGGGATGGTTGATATAGATAAAGATTAAGAATACACTTACCTTGATGAGCACTGATAAATGGATAGAATTGTTGAATCATTATATTGTACACCTGAAACTAATATAGCACTCTATGTTAATTATGTTTGAATTAAAAAAAAAAAATACAGTTCAAAACCACCTCTTCTTCCCTGGCTTGTCCTACCCCAGATTTTTTTTTTCCATTTAATAGTGTCCACTAAAAATCTCACCCAATGTACATATTGTGCTATTGGAAAGTGTGGTTATTTGAGATAGAATATAAGTTCTACATGATAAAATATGGAGTTAGTCTTTTTTCCCTGTCTTCCTTCCTTTTTTTTTCCTTCCCTCATCTCTCGTTTGCTCTCTTTTCTTTCTACCATCCGTCCCACTTTAGGTGTGTTTATTAATATAATTATTAAAGTAAAATATAAAGAAAATGCTTGATAATGCCCAAGTATAAGTTTGAGAAATAGAACTTTTATGTGAAGGGCATGTGAATATAGCAGGGGTGCAGAGACTGTTTCTCTAGACTCTAAAGCATGAGCACTAAAATCATATAATGCATTGAGTTTGTGAACTGTTATTTTTTGTGAAAAAAAAAAAGCCTTATAAATGATAATAATAGGGTAGAGAAGTTGCATTTGGACTCCATGACTTCCTTTACATGAAATCGTATTTAAGTGTATGAAAACAACTGGATTTGGGAATAATACTTTCAAATTAATTTGAATAGTTAGGATTACTGAAAATTTTAGTGAAACACAGTTGTGAATGATGTTTGGTTTCAATTCTATTTCAAACTTGACCCTGTATGAGAAAATAATGGAATCAACAAGTGAGAAACAGCTGTCAAAAGGTCTACCAACCAATCCTAGCTTATAGATGCTAAATTGTGGTAAGTTCAGCTAAAAATATTGAGTCATGACAATTACTAGAAGGGAAAAGAAATTAAATTGAGATCAAAATCTTGATGACTACACAACGTGAAAGGGGAATACGTTATTTAGAAAACATTAATGATGTATGTAATGACCTTGGAGAATTATAAGAAGAAATTAATGATAAAAATGATAACTTGTGTGCATAGTTTTCCAATGAAATTGTCCAAACACATACTTAACTTCCAGTAAGAATCACTTAAATTGAAAGAAAGCACCTAACATTAATCTATGTATGTTGCTAAGTAGGAATTTTATATGTTCTGGAATATGGGTTGTCTTTGTATAAAACTTGAGAGGGACTCATTTAAAATTGGGTGCTCTTGGGGTACCTGGGTGGCTCAGTTGGTTAAGCATCTTACTCTGGTTTAGGCCCAGGTCATGATCTCAGGGTCATGAGATCGAGCCCTGTGTGGGGCTCCGCACACAGTGTGGAGGTTGCTTGAGATTCTCTGTCTCTCCCTCTCCATCTGCTCCTCCCCCTGCTCAAACTCTCTTTCTCTCTCTCAGATAAATAAATTATATCTTTTTAAAAAATTGGGTGCTCTTTAGATAAATAAGACTGCATATATGTAAGTTGTAAATGACTTGTCTGAGAAAATCTGCCTACATTTAATGTTATTACCACACACACACAAAAAAAAAAACCCAAAAAACAAACAAACAAACAAAAAAACCCTGTACATCTTCAGAGAAGAGCATTTTAGGGTGACTTTTGACATATTTGAAAAAGGATCAATATTCATAGCTGTTTCTACAAAATAAAGCAAATGGTGTTTGTAGCCAAAAACAAAAAGGAAGACAGAAAAGACTTAGAAGCAAATAACATACGAACACCAATTTTGATTGTCCTTCAAAGAGCTGGAATGGGGCTGTGATGACTGGACATTGTAACCAATCTGTAAAGGGCTTATGTGGGAATTGAAGCATATATGTGTTAAAAGCTAAGAATGAATATGTAGCCTTTCTAGGTATCTACAGACAGCCGGGATTTGTTAATCCCAACAAATGAAAGACACATAGTCTTTTTTTTTTTTTAAAGATTTTATTTATTTTTTTGACAGAGAGAGACATAGCAAGAGCAGGAACACAAGCAGGGGGAGTGGGAGAGGGAGAAGCAGGCTTCCCGCAGAGCAGGGAGCCCGATGTGGGACTCGATCCCAGGACCCTGGGATCATGACCTGAGCTGAAGGCAGACGCTTAACGACTGAGCCACCCAGGCACCCAGTCTTTTTTTTTTAATCTGTCAATGGCCCTATGGCAAAATTCCATAACATCATAGTTTTTAATCAATTCTTTAAAATAATTTAAAGCACTATTATAATGCTTGCATGGCTAGTTTTAGACTTAGAAATTAAACTTGGCCAAAAATATTAAATATAGATCATTTTAATGTTTTTACATTTTATTCAACTATCCTTTGATTCATTTTATGATTGGAAATGTAGATTAAGGTAGTGGGTAATTGATCTGTTCAAAAATTATAACTTTATTTAAGTTTAGGAGGAAAACTAAAACCATGTACAGAGAAACAATTATAAATGTTACATGATATAGTTCATATAAGGTAAGCATTTTCATGTTTCATCTTCACGAACATAAGAGAATTCTGTACATGCTAGCCTATGCACCTTGGTAATTTTAGTGCAATCCTTTTTCACATAAAAAAGAATATTGAGGGGGGCGCCTGGGTGACTCGGTCAGTTAAACGGCTGCCTGCTGCCTTCAGCTCAGGTCATGATCCCACGGTCCTGGGATTGAGCCCCCGCATCGGACTCTCTGCTCAGCAGGGAACCTGCTTCTCCCTCTCCTGCTCCCCCTGCTTGTGCTCGCGTGCTCTCTGTCAAATAAATAAATAAAATTTAAAAAATAAAAGAATATTGAGGAAATACACATGATGTTGAAATCTCATCCTAGTAATTAGTGTAGCTTTTGTGTGTTAATCTGGGAATTACTCCAGCTTCCATATTCTCTGACGACAATAAAATGTTTTGATCGTTAATATGTGGTTATTATCCTCTTCTATAGTTTAATACATTCTGTTTTGAAATTTAAGGGATTTTTCTCTTCTTTCAACCTTTGGATTTTCAGATCTTATAAAAGGCACTTTGATGGATATTCAAACCAGTCAGTTCAGAAAGATTTCCTGGAAAAAAAAATTGACATGAACATACTTGATGTCGTGTGAGCTCCATGGAAACCGATTTCCATTTTTTCTAAAATGAACAACACGTGTTATTGTGCACTCTAAGCTAGCACTGTGCTTCGGCATATAAGCAATCGTCCAACTTTATTTTCTACAGATGTTCTCATTGTGTGTTCCTTACCTGTCTGGCATAAAAATATTATATTGTTTCTAATTTCTCCATATATAGAGAGAAGATTATGGGACTCCAACATTTGCAGAAATAAGGTTAAAAGGCAAGAGGATATTGCCCCTACTAAGAGACTCCAAGTAATGTGACACAGTGCTCCTCATCCTGTGTGAGAGACCAGCACAAAAGCAACATAACTAATCAGATTCCTTCCTGTTCTTACATAGATAGAGGAGAGCCTTATGAGAAAACTACAGGTTCTGACTGCAAATAAAATGGATATCAGTTGTCTCTCTGAAAATACAGTGACTCTCAATGAGGTTTTCCTCGCAGCAATTATTTGTTTAAATTACTAATGATGAAACATAAAAGTTAATAAAGATAATACTGATGGTAAATGTTTTAGTTTTTTATTGCTACCATAACAAACTACCACAAACTTAGTGTTTTAAAACTACAAATTTACTATCTTACAGTTATGCATGTCAAAGTCTGACACGGGTCTCACAAGCTAAAATCAAGGTGATGTTAGGGCTGTACCTTCTCTTTTTTTTTCCTAATTATTTGAGAGAGAGAGCATGAGCAGGGGTGGGGAGAGGCAGAGGGAGAGAGAAGCAGACTCCCCACTGAGCAGGGAGCCCAATGCGGGACTCGATCCCAGAACCCCAGGATCATAACCTGAGCCAAAGGCAGAGGAAAGCAGACACTCAACCAACTGAGCCACCCAGGAGCCCCTGGGGCTGTTCCTTCCTGAGGATTTTCAGGGAGGATCCATTTCTTTGCTCATTCAGATCGCTGGCAGAATTCTCAACCCTATAACCCTTAGAGTTATAGGGTTGAGATCCTTGGTTTTTGCAGGCTGTCAGCTCAGTCCCAGTCCCAGTTTTTAGAGGTCACCTGCATTCCTTGGCTTGTGTCTCCCTTCTTCCATCTCCAAAGCTGGTAATCGTTGGGTAAGTTCTTTTCAGGCTTCAAATCTCTCCTTCTGTCTCATCTCTCTGACCCACTTTTCTGCCTCTACATTTTGCTTTTAAAAGCTCACATGATTATCTTGGGCCTACTGGGAAATTCCAGGATAATCAGCCCAGCTCGAGGGATGCAACCTTAATCACATCCACCAAGTCTCTTTTTGCCATGTAAGGTAACATATTCCCAGGTTCCAGGGATTAGGATATGAAATTTCTGGGGGACAATCATTCTGCTCACCATAGTAATAATAGGATCATGACCTGAGCCAAAGGCAGACACTTAACCTACTGAGCCACCCAGGTGCCCCAAGTCTCTCACAAATATGAGCTAATTTAAACTTTACAACAACTCTATGAGAAAGATAATATTGTTATGCCCATTTTACAGATGAGAAAATGAGACAGGGAACGTGTAACTTGTGAAAAGTCACTAAGCTAGAAAGTGGCCTTCCCACAGTCATACAGCTGTAAATCTGGAATCCAAATCTGTCTTATTTGCATTCACAGTCAGATCAGTTTTGTTTTGTTTTGTTTTTTGTTTTGTTTTGTTTTGTTTGGGGGGTGTTTTTTGGTTTGTTTTTTCCCCCCTGCAATGCCTTCTAGGGAGTTAAGTCCTAACTTTAAGCAGAAGCAATTACAGTAGAAAGGCTTGAAGTACTTCTATAATAATTCATCTGAGGATCCTGCCCAAAATCAGTATGAGACTTACTAGCTCAGAATTTGTAAATATATTCTTTCCCCATTTAAAAAAAAAAAAAAAGGAGATTGGGGTTTTTCCACATCAGGTTTTCAAGTGGTTTAACTATCTCCATTAATTCCTAAAAAGCACCATGCTTTTTCATTTTGAAGCTCTTTCAAAATCAAGGTATTTAATCATGTAAGATCCTGAGTAAGTGAGGAGACTTAAATTATTTTCAACTAGATGCCCCCCAGAAACTTGTAGAAACTTCTTAGTAAAATGATCATTGTTTTTGAAGGGACTGTGACCCCAGAAAGCAAAATGATATAAAATTTCAACATTTGCTGGGGCTTGTGCAGTCAGGAGGTATGCATGTACATTTGTGGATGTGTGTGGGCACACATGGTAATCCAGTAGAAAATTATAAACTGACCATATTTCCAGGAAAAATATTAAGTAGCATATTATTTGTTAAAACACTCAAGAAGTATTTTCTTCTATTTCACTACAAGAAAAGTCTCTTTAAATAAACCCTGCGATTCAGGATTGTCACCATTAACCTTGAAATATAGAAATTGTCCTATATGAGTAGGTGTTAGTAAATAAACATTCCACCACACAGACATATTTAAATAATAGATGGTTGAAATACAAACCAATAAAACCCAACAGATTCAAGGTTAATTGTGACACATTTCACCTTTAGCTTCTGTCACTACAGTTAAGAAAAACATGCCCTAAAGTATTTCAACTGTTTACCTGTAAATTGCAATAAAATCTCCATTACCTAGAACGGAGTACACCCTTATGAAAATCAATGAAGTCAATATGCCTTTAAAAATAATCTTGTTGGGCGCCTGGGTGGCTCAGTTGGTTAAGCGACTGCCTTCGGCTCAGGTCATGATCCTGGAGTCCCGGGATCGAGTCCCGCATCGGGCTCCCTGCTCGGCGGGGAGTCTGCTTCTCCCTCTGCCCCTCCCCCCTCTCATGTGCTCTCTCTCATTCTCTCTCTCAAATAAATAAATAAAATCTTTAAAAAATAATAATAATAATAATAATAATCTTGTTTGCAAATCTACTGTATGTGAATCCTATATTCTCTGTGGTGTATAACTAGATTTTATTATGTTACCAACAGAATAAAGTAAATAGTTTACAGATTAATGTATTTGCAACTATGAAATATTTTATTATATCTTATTATTTTCTTAGCTAACATAATGATGGTTCCTTGATCCCCTTCTACTTGCATTTATTCTGGAAACATATTGACAGCAACAAATACCATTCTTGAGCAATTAAAGACTGAGGAGTATAGCAAAGAGGTTGGGCAAAAGGAGGAAGAGAGGAAAGAAGGAAAGTGAATTGCCAATATTTTGTGCTTTAAGAATAGAAGATTGTACAGCCTGCTGGTAAATATAAGTCTCAGTTTCTTTTAAACATTGTGCCTTCCACTCTTTTTCTCAAAAGAGAATAAAGCACATATTATCAGCCCATGTTAAGAATTCGTTTTCCAGGACTTAGACAAACAATTTAAATGTTAGGGTAATATATTCCCAAGGGATATATTATCATTTTAAAATTATTTTATCATGAATTGCTTTAAAGTCTGTAAATATCAGAATTACATTTGTGTAACAACCCATGTTCTTTTTTCCTATCCTACTTACTAAGACTCTTCCAATGATCTCTTCTTTAAGCCATTATTTTAAGGCTGTTTGCTTTTAATACGTATTTGTAGAGGTTTTTTTTTTTTTTAATTTGATCATTATTTGCCTAAAATAAGCAGAAGGTGCCTGGTAATTTTGGATAGAGAAAGGAAAACGGGCTTTATGAGCCTTTCTGATTGTGTGTCATGGTAGTAAATAGGCTGGAATTTCTAACTAACGGAAAAACATTACCCTTTTGCTATTTTGTTTTTCTTTTTTTTTTTTCCTTCCTTTCTTAAAGAAATCACGTGCGATACCAGTATGAGCACCACTAAATGGAAAGGTCAAGTTATTAGCAGAAGCTGAGCACTGTAATGTTTCTTTGTCTCAGAAGAAAACTGAAATGACTCCTGGTGTTCCTCTGAGGGGGATATGGTCATCCTGGAGAATTAAGAAACTGAAATTAAAAGGTCATAATGTCCTTGGGGATGGTGAAAAGGCAATGTGATACAAGGGTCATCTTCTACTCAGGCTCAGGCCTGTCTATAAAGGAAAGGCTAATTCAGCATCAGAATCAAAAAGGACCTTTTAAAAACTACTTCCTGTCCCGGGTACTAGTTATAAGAATACTCATTTGGGATTCAAGACAAAAGAACTGATCTAAGGTCTGTCACATAACTGTTCTATGACTGTGGACAATCTGCTTTATTTCTGAGCCTCAATTTCTTCACCTAAATGAGGATTTGGTGTGGAGTGTTTCTCCACCTATAAACAGGGACAGTTCCATATTCTACTCTTAAAGTCTAAAATGTAGAATTTAGATGAGTTACCCACCCAGAGTGTGATCTGTTAGAAACAGTAAATTAGCTGATCTCTAAAATTCTTTCTGGTTTTCACCTTATGGTATTAGGCCACATCTCCCCAGTCCATATCTTCTATAATTCATTTTCAATAGTCATGTGTCATTTACAACTTCTATGTATCAGAGAACTTTGCCGCAGAATTACTAAAAACACAAAGCCATAGAAGACATATACCCTTCCTGAAGAAATAGAGTCTGGCAAATGGAGAAAGACATGTGAACAAATAAGTGTGATAAAGAATTGCACGTGAAATGAGGGAGTTCTTCAGTTAGAATTAGGGAACCACGGAAGAAATCTAGCTTTACCCAGGGCATTTCTAGGTGACTAATCCAAAAAGATTTTATATTAAAAAGTGTTATTTGATATTTTTGTGAAACAAAATGACAAGGAGCGGGTCAGGTGTTTAGAATAAAGGCATTCCCAGACCACAAAATAAATAAATAAATAAAATACAATAGCAAAAGCAAAAAGGCTCCATGAAACAACTGGGCATGTTCATTTTAACTAGTAACAACTCAGTAGGTTTGGGGCATAGAAGATGAGGGCAGATACAGCAAGATAAAATGCTGGAGAGATAGGCAGAGGTTAAATTTTGTGAACTATAATTTTTCCTAGAAAGTATGGTTTTTATCCTGTAGACAAAGGGCTTTTAAGGCAGTGGCACCATGGAGAAAGCATCAGATGTGGGTTGTACAGAAAGCTGTTTAAGGAGATAGAATATTAAGGAAGTATTACTGATTGGATATATGGATTGAGGGTTGTTAACATATAATTTTGCAAAGGCAAAATTTGTGAAACTTATGCAAAAAAAATGAATACAGCAAATATTTTGTCCAACTAATTAAGAGGAAAACATTAACATTTGAGAAACTGGCTATTTATAGGCAACTCAAAAAAAAAGAATGTTAGGTTAAGATGGTTGGATTAGTTTTAAAATTGGTTAAGGTTCAAAAGGGCAATAAACTATAACCTTTATTTGTTCCATCAAGTAGAAAATGGACTTCTATTGGACAGAAATCAACAAGCTCACATTTAACTTTACTAAATGTGAGACCTTAATTAATAGCATGCTGTGAATTGAAAGGTATATTTCCCTAAACTTGGTCAGGGGGCAACATGCCTGTATACATTGAAAATACATGCCAGCTACTTTTCTGCCTTATTTCCAATTTCTGGACAGTTATTTCTCACCTGGAAAAACTATATCATCAGTATTGTAGTATGCACTGTCCCTTTTGCTAAGTTTATGTACCATATAATTGAACAATTTAAAATATGCACATATAAATGCTATTTTACCCTATCATATTGTATAGCACATTTTAAAATTTCAATCTAAATATACCAATGAGAAATATTTTTTGCTCTAGAAATACTTATGGAGAGCACTCAATGCTAGGTTTTCCTTATTTTAAAAACCAATTTCAGGCATACCTGTTTTGAAAAGTCTATCACACTTTTTAAAAAGGCAACTCTTTGTTTCTCCAATTAGCTCACCATGCAAGATTGTATTGGATAAGTTGTAATCCTGGGCTTCTGTAACCAGTGTTCTACCAGAGAAGCAGGTTGGTCTTAGGCATTGCTATTCCCTCATTGGTATTGTTTTGCTCACCAATAGTTCTTAATTACACTCAAGGTAACAAAGAGGACTTGTCACTTTTATTGGGTTTTCCTTGGATATGGACTCTGAGGCTAGGCATCCGGTAAGTGCCATGCTGAATAAACTGACTATTGTCCCTGGCTGTGGATACTTATGCTGAATTAGTTTTATAAAATCAATTCTGAAAAAAAAAAAACATTATGACAATGTCTGATAGGATATTTTATAGGAAAAACCAAATACTTAGTATCCTCGATTCACTCCAATATCCCTCAACAGGAAATACGAGGATAAGCAACCCCTCCCCCCTTTATATACTGATATGGTTTTATTCTTACAAATTAGGATGATGTGGCCTTGGTTTAAAACATAAATAGTCCAGGGGCGCCTGGGTGGCTCAGTTGGTTAAGCGACTGCCTTCGGCTCAGGTCGCGATCCTGGAGTTCCGGGATCGAGTCCCGCATCGGGCTCCCTGCTCGGCAGGGAGTCTGCTTCTCCCTCTGACCCTCCCCCCTCTCATGTACTCTCTCTCATTCTCTCTCTCTCAAATAAATAAATAAAATCTTTAAAAAAAAACATAAATAGTCCATTACATACTATGCAGAAGAAAGTCCAGATATCAATTAGTCTAAGCACTATGTAATTGTGTAGGGCAAATGTCTTTTCAATATTTATCTGGCTTACATCTAAAAACCTTGTGCAAAAAGTCAATACATTCTTCTTCCTAGGTGTTTATTTTCTAGCCAGTTTATCTCAAAGAGTAGACTTGTGTTACACAGTGAGAGTTAATTTCATTTATTCATACAACAAATATTTACTGAATCTTAGTAAGTTCCAGGAACCTGAGAATCAAAAGCTCATGCTTTCAAAGATCTTACATTGAAGTGGGAAAAGTCAGATGATAAGTAAATACATACATGCATAAATAAACAAGAAAATTTCCTGTAGTGACAAGTGTTTTGCAGAGAAATGAAATAGGATAGTGACTAATTCTATAGATTAGGAATTCAAGCTAAGATCTGTCTAAGGAAGTTAAATTTAACATTAAAGTTGAATGACAAAGGAAGCCCACCATGACAAGATAAAAAGAAGAGCATTTAAGACCAAGGGACCAGACAAGGCAAAGAGGAGAATGGATGTGCACACTTTAAAAACTGGAAGAAAGCCAGTGTGCATGGAACACAGGGGCAGAGGGGAGAGGAGTATATGATGCTGTGGACCATAAATACCACACCAAGATTTTGGTTAAATCTTGCAAAATAAGCACTTTATGCCATGTGATTTGAGAACTTAACCTGCCCATTTCTGTTATATGAGGCCCCAAATTTATACATGAACAAAATATCATGAAGCTGTTTATACTACTCAGTATATTTCTGCAGAGCTGCTGGTCCTACTGATGGAGCTGGACTCCCTTAGGTGCAGTGAGAATGCTTCACAAATCTGTGATTCTTGTCATGTCAATAATTTGTGAACTGTGTTGTGCTAATATTTAAGTAATACTGCCTGGTTTACAAAGGTGTTGGTCACATTATCTCTGAATAGAAAAGAACATCAACAAACATGAATCTCCCTATTTGCTGAGATTTCATGGGACACTAGGAAAACACTTTTGTCCAGAAATACATATGAGATGTCATGCTACCTAGTATGAGATATTAAATGCAAAGTAATTGGCACAGTCCTAGGCAATAATCATATATTCCATATTATGGATTATTATCAGCAGTACAATTTTATCCTAGAATTGCTAGAGACTCATTTTATTTTTTTAATCTTATTTTCTTTTAGTTCTATTAATTAATATATAGTATATCATTAGTTTCAGAGGTAGACTTCAGTGACTCATTGGTTGTATATAACACCAGTGCTCATGACATCACCCAGTTATCCCATCCCTCCTCCCCTTCAGCAACCCTCAGTTTGTCTCCAAAGATTAAGAGTCTTTTATGGTTTGTCTTCTTCTCTGATTTTGTATTGTTTTCTTTTTCCCTCCCTTCTTCTATGCTCCTCTGTTTTGTTTCTTAAATTCCACATATAAGTGAAATCATGTAATTGTCTTTCTCTGATTGACTTACTTTGCTTAGCACAATACCCTCTAGTTCTATCCATGTCATTGCAAATGGAAAGATATCACTTTTTTGATGGCTGAGTAATATTCCATTGTATATATATACCAAATCTTCTTTATCCATTGATCTGTTGAAGGATATTTTGGCTCTTCCCATAGTTTGGCTATCGTGGACACTGCTGCTATAAACATTGCGGTACAGGTGCCCCTTCGGATCACTCCGTTTGTATCATTTGGATAAATACCTAGTAGTGCAATTGCTGGGTTGTAGGGTAGCTCTATTTTTAACTTTTTGAGGAAACTCCATACTGTTTTACAGAGTGGTTGGACCAGCTTGCACTCCCATTAGAAGTGTAAGAGGATTCCCCTTTCTCCACATCCTCACCAACATTTGTTGTTTCCTGACTTCTTAATTTTAGCCATTCTGACTGGTGTGAGGTGGTATCTCACTATAGTTTTGATGTGTATTTCCCTGATGCCAAGTGATATTGAGCATTTTTTCATGTGTCTGTTGGCCATTTAGATGTCTTCTTTGCAGAAATGTCTGTTCGTGTCTTCTGCCCCTTTCTTGATTGGATTATTTGTTCTTTACTTGTTGAGTTTGAAAGATCTTTATAGATTTTGGATATTAGCCCTTTATCTGATATGTCATTTGCAAATATCTTCTCCCATTCTGTTGGCTGTCTTTTGGTTTTGTTGGCTGTTTCCTTTGCTGTGCAAAAGTTTTTTATCTTGATGAAGCCCAATATTTCATTTTTGCCTTTGTTTCCCTTGATTTGGAGATGTGTCTAGCAAGAAATTGCTGCAGCCGAGGTCAAAGAGGTTGCTGCCTGTGTTCTCCTCAAGGATTTCGCTGGATTCCTGTCTCACATTTTGGTCTTTCATCCATTTTGAGTCTATTTTTGTGTGTGGTGTAAGGAAATGGTCCAGTTTCATTCTTCTGCCTGCGGCTGTCCAATTTTCCCAACACCATTTGTTGAAGAGACTGTCTTTTTTCCATTGGACATTCTTTCCTGCTTTGTCGAAGATGAGTTGACCATAGAGTTGAGGGTCCATTTCTGGGCTCCCTATTCTGTTCCATTGATCTATGTGTCTGTTTTTCTGCCAGTACCATACTGTCTTGATGATGACAGCTTTGTAGTAGAGCTTGAAGTCTGGGATTGTGATGCTACAAGCTTTGCTTTTCTTTTTCAACATTCCTCTGGCTATGCAGGGTCTTTTCTGGTTCCATACAAATTTTAGGATTATTTGTTCCATTTCTTTGAAAAAAATGGATGGTATTTTAACAGGGATTGCTTTAAATGTGTAGATTGCTCTAGGTAGCATTGACATCTTCACAATATTTGTTCTTCCAATCCATGAGCATGGGACGTTTTTCCATTTCTTTGTGTCTTCCTCAATTTCTTTCATGAATTTTTTATAGTTTTCTGAGTACAGTTTCTTTGCCTCTTTGGTTAGATTTATTCCTCGGTATCTTATGGTTTTGGGTGTAATTGTAAATGGGATCGACTCCTTAATTTCTCTTTCTTCTGTCTTGTTGTTGGTGTATAGGAATGCCACCGATTTCTGTGCATTGATTTTATATCCTGCCACTTTACTAAATTTGCTGTATGAGTTCTAGCAGTTTTGGGGTGGAGTCTTTTGGGTTTTCCACATAAAGTATCAGATCACCTGCAAAAAATGAGAGTTTCACTTCTTCTTTGCCGATTTGGATGCCTTTTATTTCTTTTTGTTGTCTGATTGCTGTGGCTAGGACTTCTAGTACTATGTTGAATAGCAGTGGTGATAGTGGACATCCCTGCCCTGTTCCTGACCTTAGGGGAAAAGCTCCCAGTTTTTCCCCACTGAGTATGATATTCCCTGTGGGTTTTTCATAGATGGCTATTATGATATTGAGGTATGTACCCTCTATCCCTATATTCTGAAGAGTTTTAATCAAGAAAGGATGCTATACTTTGTCAAATGTGTTTTCTGCATCTACTGAGGGGATCATATGGTTCTTGTTCTTTCTTTTATTAATGTATTTTATCACATTGATGGATTTGTGCATGTTGAACCAACCTTACAGCCCAGGAATAAATCCCACTTGTCGTGGTGAATAATCCTTTTAAGGTACTGATGGATCCTACTGGCTAGTATTTTGGTGAGAATTTTTGCATCCATGTTCATCAGGGATATTGGTCTGTAATTCTCCTTTTTGATGGGGTCTTTATCTGGTTTTGGGATCAAGGTAATGCTGGCCTCATAAAATGAGTTTGGAAGTTTTCCTTCCATTCCTATTCTTTGAAACAGCTTCAGAAGAAAGGTATTAATTCTCCTTTAAATGTTTGGTAGAATTCCCCTGGAAAGCCATCTGGCCCTGGGCTCTTGTTTGTTGGGAGATTTTTGATTACTGCTTCAATTTCCTTAGGGGTTATGGGTCTGTTCAGGTTTTCAATTTCTTCCTGGTTCAGTTTTGGTAGTTTATACGTCTCTAGGAATGCATCCATTTCTTCCAGATCATCTAATTTGCTGAGCGTATAGTTGCTCATAATATGTTCTTATAATCGTTTATATTTCTTTGGTGTTGGTTGTGATCTCTCCTCTTTCATTCATGATTTTATTTATTTGGGTCCTTTCTCTTTTCTTTTTGATAAGTCTGGCCAGGGGTTTATCAATCTTATTAATTCTTTCAAAGAACCAGCTCCTAGTTTCATTGATCTGTTCTACTGTTCTTTTGGTTTCTATTTCATTGATTTCTGCTCTGATCTTTATTACTTCTCTTCTCCTGTGAGGTTTAGGCTTTATTCTGTTCTTTCTCCAGCTCCTTTAGGTGTAAGATTAGGTTGTGTATTTGAGACCCTTGTTGTTTCTTGAGAAAGGCTTGTATTGCTATATACTTTCCTCTTAGGACTGCCTTTGCTGCAACCCAAAGATTTTGAACAGTTGTTTTTTTCATTTTCATTTGTTTCCATGATTTTTTTAAATTCTTCTTTAATTTCCTGGTTGACCCATTCATTTTTTAGTCAGAATATTTTTAGCCTACCTGTGTTTGAGTTCTTTCCAACTTTCCTCTTGCGATTGAGTCCTAGTTTTAATGCATTGTGGCCCAAAAATATGCAGGGAAAGATCCCAATTTTTGGTACCGGTTGAAACCTGATTTGTGACCCAGTATGTGATCTATTCTGGAGAATGTTCCATGGGCACTAGAGAACAATGTGTATTCTGTTGCTTTGGGATGGAATGTTCTGAATATATCTGTGAAGCCCAACTGGTCTTTTAAAGCCTTTATTTAGTGTCATTTAAAGCCTTTATTTCCTCGTTGATCTTTTGCTTAGATGATCTGACCATTTGAGTGAGGGGCATGTTAAAGTCTCCTACTATTATTGTATTATTGTCAATGTGTTTCTTTGATTTTGTTATTAACTGCCTTATATAATTGGCTGCTCCCATGTTAGGGGCATGAATATTTAAAATTGTTAGATCTTCCTGTTGGATAGACCCTTTAAATTTGATGTAGGGTCCTTCCTCATCTCTTATTATAGTCTTTAGTTTAAAATCTAATTTGTCTGATATAAGGATTGCCACCCCAGCTTCCTTCCGATGTCCATTAGCATGGTAAATGGTTTTCCAATCCCTCACTTTAAATCTGGGCCTGTCTTTGGGTCTAAAATGAGTCTCTTGCAGAGAGCATATCAATGGTTCTTGTTTTTTTTATCCAATCTGATACCCTGTGTCTTTTGACTGGGGCATTTAGCTCATTTACATTCAGGGTAACTATTGAAAGATACGGATTTAGTGCCATTGTATTCTCTGTAAGGTGACTGTTACTGTATATTGTCTCTATTCCTTTCTGGTTTATTTTACTTTTAGGCTCTCTCTTTACTTAGAGGACCCTTATCAATATATCTTGTAGGGCTGCTTTGGTGTTCACAAATTCTTTTAGTTTTTGTTTGCCCTGGAAGCTTTTTATCTCTCCTATTTTCAGTGACACCCTAGCTGGATATAGTATTCTTGGCTGCATATTTTTCTCATTTAGTGCTCTGCTAATATCATGCCAGTCCTTTCTGGCCTGCCAGTCCTTTCTGGCCTGCCAGATCTCTGTGGAAAGGTCTGTTGCCAATCTAATCTTTCTACCCTTGTAGGTTACAGACCTCTAGTCACAAGAGGCTGTCAGTATTTTCTCTTTGTCTCTGAGACTTGAAAGTTCTACTATTAGGTGTTGGGGTGTTGACCTATTTTTTTTATTTTGAGGGGGGTTCTCTGCCTCCTGGATTTTGATGCCTGTTTCCTTCCCCAAATTAGGGAAGTACTCTGCTATAATTTGCTCCAATATACCTTCTGCCCCTCTCTCTCTTCTTCTGGGACCCCAATTATTCTAATGTTGTTTCACTTTATGATATTACTTATCTCTTGAATTCTCCCCTTGTGATCCAGTAGTTGTTTCTCTCTCTTTTTCTTAGCTTCTTTATTCTCCCTCCTTTGGTCTTCTATATCACTAATTCTCTCTTCTGCCTCATTTATCCTAGCAATTAGAGCCTCCATTTTTGATTGCACCTCATTAGTAGCCTTTTTGATTTCAACTTGGTTAGATTTTCATTCTTTTATTTCTCCAGAAAGGGATTCTCTAGTATCTTCTATACTTTTCTCAAGCCCAGCTAGTACCTTTATAATCGTCATTCTGAATTCTAGTTCCAACATCTTACTAATGGCTGTATTGATTAGGTCCCTGGTAGTCGGTACTGCCTCTTGTTCTTTTTTTTTGAGGTGAGTTTTTCCATCTTGTCATCTTGTCAGTGGAGAATAGATGAATGAGAGAGCAAAATGCTAAAAAAAAATGCTAAGAGGGTAACAATGACCCCAGAAAAATATACACTAAACAAATCAGAAGAGAACTGATGCCTTCCAAAAAGTGGTAGCTTTACTGTCTAGTTTTCTACTCTTTTAAATAAAAAGTATTAGATATATTGGTACTTGACATAGATAGATTGAAACTAAAGCAACCGCCAATATTCAAATAAATATATCTTCACCAAAATATGTATTTCTTAAAAGATTCTTATACAACTGAGAAAACAGATTTTTGTATTAAGGGGTTGAGGTAATTAGATTTTAACTATAAATTTGAATTACAGACAGTAGCATTGACTTTCTCTTATGAAGGACTGAACAATAACCATTTTTTGTTAGTTATGCTACACTTTTGTAGAATCCAAGTTTATAATATTTACAGCCTGTTGTGCAATTGGATTCTTAGGATTATTTACAATTCCTTCATCATTCCTATAGATTCAGTGGTCTACATACACTTTTTTAATGCAGCATTTTTTTCTAGTTTCTTATTGTTATTTTATTAGGATGCTTCCTAGTTTTTTTAGATATTTTTTTAACCAGATAATTTCTTCTTGTTGCAAGAAATCCTGGCTACTCTTGAGTTCTTTCACTTTTGAAAATGTTTGCTTTATCACTAAACTGTAACTTGCTGAATATGGTATTTAGATCATTTTTTGTTTCTTTGAAGATTTAGTAGATATTATTGTAATGTATCAGACATTAAAAGTTGCTGGAAAAATGTCTCAGGGAAGCCTGTTTTGACTTTTTCCCTCAGAAGATTTCCTTTTTATACATGGGTGTCCAAAATATTCTTTCTTCCATAAACAAATTTTAACAAGTGAATTAGTATTAATCTTTGTGTCACATGCACTATATGAGATTTTTCTAGAAGTACATATGCTCTTTCATACTGAAAGCTAGTCCTTTATTTCAGAGAACTTTGCTCATATTATATTTCTGAACATTTTTTGTTAAATTTGCTATGTTCTCTACTCTGGGGAAATTAATGGTTTTCAATTGGATCAATTTTTGCTTCTTGGATAGGATTTTGCTTCTGATAGCTTTAATCTCTTCGTCTTTTTCATACATGATCACTGCAGTCATCTCAAGCCTCAATTGTCAGCAATTTAATTTTAGATGTCTACACATTTCTTGTCATTCTAATTTTTTTTCAGCATTTTTATGATGTGTTTTGTTGCTAATTTTTTTTTTCTTATGTCTGCAGTTTACCTTTCTTCTCTTAATTGTTTTATGAAAGTATCTTCTGGGTCTCATTTCTATTGAATGCATATTCACATTATTACTTCACAGCACTTCTGGAGAATTTATTTCTGTCCCTATGATTTCTTTTTACCAGACTGGGAAAAGTTTTTACTCTATTTTGCAAAATGTAGATTTTTCTTTCATCTTTGAAAAAATCTTGTCAGTTAAAATATCTTGCTCATAGTATCTCCCTTCACTCTGACATAGTCAGTACATTCTTCTTTCCCTTATTTTTCCCCTTATCCCAGAATTAGAGTAGGTCCCCTCAACCAAGGCAAATTTTGAGGGCCTGTCATTTCCTCTCTCCTCTGCTTTCCTCTCTTACTTCTCATCTTTTGTGTCACAGATTTTGTTAAAATATCCTTTATTATGCTCCCACCATCAATTTGAGAGAGTATCATTACTGTGGGAAGACATTTTTGGACTTCAGATTTTACAATTAGAACATTTATTTCATGAGAGCAAAATAGTGTCCATTTTCTTTTCCCACCTCACAACTCCTTTTTCTACAGCTTCATCACCAGAGGCAATAAAAGATGGGGAGAGCCTCTCTGTTTGCTTCACATATGCAGGAAAATCAGTGACAATTATCAGGGTTTTCTTAACTTATTAGCCTGGCTTCCAAAGGATGTGAGTAAAGTTAGGGGCATTGCCACTCTAAAATGTTTTTCTTCCTTTAAAATCTGTGTGCTGGCTCTGTGAATCCTCCGTCAAATGTTTCTATGGTAAACGCTTTGTTAAACAGTGGACAGATGTTTCCCAATAGAAACTAATTGTTAATGAAAAGGAATAAGAAAAATAGGTGACTATGAAACAGGAAAACTGCCATGTATTTGATACTGGGCAGTAAATATCCTTGTTCTAGCAAGGGAATAGTTCTCTTAAAAATCACTTTCCATTTTCTGCCAGGATTCAGAACCTGTTTTTAATTCATCTCTTCGATTTTAATCTGAACCAGTAGTTCTCAGCTCTGCCTGCACATTTGAATTACCTGCGGTGCTTTAGACAATGTCTCTGCTCAGGCCCAAATCTAGACCCCAGGAAAGAATTTGTGGGGTGAGGCCCAGGATCTACATGTGACTCCGATGAACCGTGAGTGCTTGGAGCTACCAGCATACACCAACATTTAAAGTTGTTTATTTGATTTTTTTAAATACACCTTTGGACACTGCTTTGTTCCATCAAAATTAATGTTTTATCAAACACTAAAAACTTTCTATTAGTAGCAATATATTTTGCAGAGAAAATTAAACTTTTTCTAAGAGATGAAAAAAATACACATTAGTTAAGCTTAGTGGAATTTTCAAGTAAAGCAAATATTATGTGACCGAACTAGCAATGCTTTTGAGAACTAGGCATGTTCTATTGGACTTTTCCCTTATAGTTATGTATGTAGTCAGTTATCTAATGTAATATACTGTCCAGAATATTACAGTGGAAATTTGCTGGCCTTTATCTCCCATCTCCCCCAAATCAAATCAGTGCAATGTGAGAATATCAAGGAACCTGTTCCTAAAATAAATTGTTAAGCAATATGTGAAGGTATTTGATCCACCAACTCTTTTAAAAAAAAATCTAATAAATCAGTCTGCATTGAACAGATTTTACTGATAATGTTTTTATTTTTCTTCTTGATCTTTTCTTTAGTTAAAGAAAAAAATCTTTGATGTGCTTCAGAGAGTATCTACCAATACAGTATTCTACTATTGTTTCAATCTGAATGCTGTGCACTGAAGTCATTTAAAATTTCAGGAGGTGTGCAGGAAACATATTCTATTAGGCGTTTCTATTGTATCATGTGGAGCTTGGAAATTGCATAACAAAATTACCTATTGCAGGCTCAGCCCAAGATATTTACTGATGAACAAGGATACAGATTTAATCATAAGTAATAGAACAAACTGAACGCCATGGTTAAAAATTAATGTTTGTCTGCTGAAGAGTAATGAATGATTGTATTTGCTGTTTGCATCAATGGCCAGTACATTACCTATTCTGAGGAATACTCCCAAATGTCCCCTTTCAGACAGATAAATTTAAGTGCTTAAATATCAAACTAGAGCATTCATGAAACACATGGTTGGGAGTACACCAATGAAATACCATAGTTTAGTTCTATTAAGTCTCTCGGAATCAGAATTTCAAATGTATTAAGGGATTGTGACAATTACATTTTGTGAATCCTACAGGTCTGCATACCATTTCTGAAATAGAGGGTAAAGACATTATTACTTCATGACTTTTTCTTTCATGAATCCCTAGATGCTAGTAACCATAACCATTCTAGTACTGAAATCTCTTTCTTAGAGGTTTTTAGCTGTCTAATACTGGTAAGACCAGAGGATCTGGCATCAGTCTTACCCAGAATTAGACTCTGGATCAGATACTTATTCATAGATCAACACTGGATAACTTACTTCTTTTGAGCTTTGCTAACCCTATCTATAAAATTATGAAGATTAAAAAGTACCTTCCTCACAGGTATGTTTAGATACCCGTGTTTGAAATGATGTTTATATGTATGGGAGATATTATTTGTCACACAGTAGTTGCAGAGTATGTTAATAAATTTTAAAAATAATTAACAGAAATATTAATAATAATTACAATTGTATCGTCCTCCAAAGCCACCAGCCCCCTACATTAGAGTTTAAGTTTATTCTAATCACCTCCGAATTGGGCTGCTGGAAAGAGAACTTCATATTTAGAAAGGGAAGTTACTTATTTCAACAGCAGGCGTGGTTTTGTGAAATGTGCACATTCAGACAAATGTGACATTTGGAATTTTGTCTGGTTATATTTCTTATTGGTATCTTATTTATCTTTCCTTTTGCTTTTCATAAGGTCTAGCATTCCATATGGTTGGTCCAGAAAATTCTTACTTCTGTAGATCAAGTTTAGGAAGAAGATAAGCCAGTATTTTGAATGTGGTCAATTTTAGTATGCATTGAGCAATTTATATGGATCCTTTTGCTTAAAATAATGATATTTTAAAATATCATTGTTATGAAGTCTTCCAGAATATCTAGGTAAAATAAGCCAATATTGATCTTGTCCTGCAGGAATGCTAAACTTCATCTGAACAGAAAATCTCCTTAAAGCTCTAGCAGCTGCCCTTTGCTGCTATTGTTATTCTAAAATGCCTTTTGTGCAGTGCTTTTCTTCCCTCTTAAATGGCCCCAAGTGTGGAAGAATCAGTGCAGTTATCTGAGACTTACTTTTGGTAAATAAAAATTATTGCGTGGCAACAAAATGAACCTCACTGCCATATTTTTAGTGACTGGCAGGAAGGAATCTGTAATTTATACTAAAGCATCAGAAATCTATAAAATACAAACTGTACTTTTTTGTTTCTAAGTGGCAGTTTTTATGTTCTAAGTGTGAATCTTTTTCTGCTCAATATAGATTCATTTAATGGCCATGAAGCATACTCAAAGTTAAAGACAATGAATTTTGATGATAGGAACTTATTTTAAGAAATTGAATAAGCCTAACTTTTTATGCCAAATGTACTTTTAAACAATCTATTAGTATAAGAAATAAGCAAAGCCCTAAGAAGCTACTGAGGCTTAGCTTATTCATTTCTTTTATGGATATAATTGAAATTGTATCCCTCCATGCATTCAAATGCTTTCTTTAATTTTCATCATTAAGTCTATTTAGCTCTTTTATTTTCATAATATAAGGCAGCCCTCAGGAATAACTCATTTCAGGGAGAGGCATTACACAAAAACCCAAAGGAACAAATTTCCCATATAAAGTTAATCTAGGGTGAGACATTAGTTCTTTCTTGAGTTTGGGACTACTGTTAAAAACAAACAAACAAACAAACAAGACATTATAATTATATGTTTATAGGCACAGCAGCATTTCCTCCACACTGAGTTACCACTACCAGAAAGCATCACCTAGGACCAGAAGCAGCTGTGGAATATGCTAGCACCTGCTGGTGCCAGGTGGTAGGACATCTACATCACTCAGCCCAGCTGCAGGAAGTGCTGGTGCTCGGTAGCTGCACGTGCACCAATCACTGTCATGTGATGAGACACTCAGGAAGTGAAGAGGGAATGACTGTCTCTATTTTTCCTCTCTACACTGAATGCTCTTTGGATTAGAGATTGCAGATTTTAAATATTTATATTCACTGAGCCTAGCAGCGTGTCTAGTAGATATATAACTATTAATCTATTTAATAACTGAGGCTAAAACATGAATGAAAATTTTCTGTTGCAAAAAACTTGGGCATTTATGGATGTGTGTGCATGTGTAAACACCAAAGAACGAATCAATATTTGTAGCCTTGCTTTTTCATATTTTGAATCATTATTTTATGTACTTTTCTTTGGAACAACTTTTAAGATCTTATCAGTGGAAAGCCAATATGAAAAACATCACTAAGACATTTTTAAACTATTATTTTATAAGGCAGTAGTCTTCAAAATTAGGTACCTAAATACCCAAGGATACACAGATTTTCTACTAGGTATGTAGCCATAGACATAGATAGTGTCTTTAAGAAATCAATTTCCAGACCCTCAACTTCAAAATATGTCCTTTCCAAAAATCATTCTGCCAGAAAACACTGTGATTTGCCAACTTTTTTTTTTTCACCTACCTTTTACAACTATACAAAAAAAGGGGTACCTCTCACCCATCTCACCTAATGAGGTACAGGGTAAAAACACGTTTAGGCACTAAAGGAGTATTCTAGATCCATTGCTTTTGAGGAGAGTATTGTAAGGGCAAAATAAAGAGAAAGATATGAAAAGGAAGCACTCTATTTTATCCAAGTAACAAACTAAGTGTGGGGCTTTCTATATATTTGATCTAACCTATTCATTTTAGAATTCAGAAGAGAGACTTCTGTCACAGGAATAAAAAGTTGATTAAATTGAAAAGAAAGCAGATAGATATTTTTATGGAAACTCAGTCTGATTATGGCTGATAAGAACTACCTTTGCCATTTAAGTGATATAATATATATTTCCCAAATTCGAAAAGACTAAATTCGAAGCTTTATGGTGTTGACAAAGTAAAATCCCACCCTAACACTATATGTGAAGTTCAAACACTTAAATTGCACTAAACGCAGGGTTGAATTATTGCAAGCTTAAGAAATGACAGGGTGAAGTTGCTATTAAGGGTAGCAAACTCAGCATATCTGAGTTTGTAGTATCAATAGGTCTTAAAGTGTACTTAAAACAGGATCAATCAATAAAATGCCAGAATCCTTTATACTGTATAAAATATCAGTAATAAATTATTGATGTTAAGTTTAATATGTGCAAGGGCATACAGAGTTTTTCTCAAAATTCTTTTAGGAGGTATAAAATGAAAAAAAGTTTGAATATCACTGCCTAATGTTCAGGTTGGTTTCCAATTTTATTCTTTTATTTGTGTGATAGCTTTATGAGCACTTAAAATTGCATAGCAATTTCCTCGGTTTAAGTAAAACATGACCTTCAGCTCTCTGTTTCCATTCTTCTCCATCTTCTAGAATTCACAGTAGAGAGGAGGGTAAGGAGATCTTCATTTACGAGAGGACCTGTAAGAGTTCTGGTTCAAAATGTTGGACAGGATACATGAGTTGGCCTACCTACTCTTCTGGCTCCATTAACATCATGATCATAAAAACAAAGAATTCGAGGGGAGGAGCAAGATGGCAGAGGAGTAAGAGACCTAAATTTTGTCTGGTCCCTGGAATTCAGCTAGATAGGGATCAAACCATTCTGAACACCTATGAACTCAACAGGAGATGTAAGAAAAGAATAGCAGCAACTCTCTGAACAGAAAAGCTACCACTTTCTGGAAGGTAGGATGTGCAGAGAAGTGAATCCAAGGCGATATTCGGGAGGATAGATGGCGGGGGAGTGGGCCTCCGTAAGCTGCTACCAGCAAGTGATAGAGCTGTGGAGCACAAAATCAGAACTTTAGAAGTCGGCTGGGCTGAGGGACGTAGCTCTAGTGGCTAAGTGGGGGGTGGAACCCTCACTGGGACAGTGTGGTCTTAGGACTCTTGGGGTCACAGGAACACCAGGGGTGCCTGAGTGCGGCAGAGCTCCCAGGTATCAGAGCGGGGAAGCTGGCTGCAGAGATGGCGCCGAGGAGCAGGCTCTCTGCTCAGGGTTGCCATAAACTGAGGTCCCTGGAACAGTCAGGCCACTGCTCCTCCAGCAGGGACCCAACAAGTGGCAGATCTGGGGAGACTCCCCTTCTTCCCCTGGGGAGGAGCAGTGTGGGAGCGCACCACAGGGATCTGCTGGGTTTGGAGAGTCCACACAGGGTCGGGTGCCAGAGATAGAAATGCTCAGTCACAGACCAGGTGAGCATGGAATGCAGCCGGAGACTGGGGAGATGGGAGTGATTGACTGCTTTTTCTCTGGGGGCGCACTGAGGAGTGGGGACCTGAGTTCTCGGCTCCACCAGGGTGGAGATTCAGGGGCTGCCATTTCATGCTCGTCCTCCAAAGCTGTAGAGAAAGCTTGCAGGGAACAAAAGCTCCTGAGAGCAAACCCAAGCAAATTACTTAGCCTGGACCCCGGCAATGGTGGGGCAATCCCGCCTCCAGCAAAGACATTTGGGAACCACGGCAACAGGCCCCTCCCCCCAGAAGGTCAGCAAGAACAGCCAGCCAAGACCAAGTTTACCGATCAATGAGAACGGCAGAACTCCAGCGCTAGGGATATTCTGCATATAGAATTCATGGCTTTTTTCCCATGATTCTTTAGTCTTTCAAAGTTAATTTTTAAAAAAAATTTTTTTTAATTTTTCTTTTCCCCTTTTTCAACCAATATCTTATCAATCCCTTTTTTTAAAAATCTTTTTTTATTTTTCATTTTCAGAGTCATATTCTATCCATTCATAGTAGTTAACCTTATTTTTGGTATATATATATAAGGTGTTCTCTCTTTAAAATTTTGGGATACGGTTTCTTCTAACAGACCAAAATATACTGTAAATCTCTAGTGTATGGCTTCATTCTAGTCTCCTGCCTGATCGCATTCTCTCTCTCTTTTTTTAAATCCTCTTCTTTCTTTTTTCAAACTTCTTATCAATTCCTTTTATAAAATCTTTTATAATTTTCATCTTTACAGTCACATTCCATCCCTTCATTGTATTTATCCTTATTTTTGAACATATATCAGTTTTTCTTTAAAGTTTTGGAAGACACTTTCTTCTAACAGACCAAAATACACCCAAAATCTAGTGTGTGGCACTGATCTATGCACCAGCCTGATCATATTTGATCATATTCTGTTTTTTTTGTTTGTTTGTTTGTTTTTATCTTTTTCTTTCTTTCTTTCTTTCTTCTTTCTTTCCCTTTCTTTTCCTCCGGTTTCAGGTCTCCTTCTGATTTGTTTAGTACATATTTTTCTGGGGTCATTGTTACTCTGTTAGCATTTTGTGCTCTCATTCATCTATTCTCCTCTGAACAAAATGACAAGATGGAAAAAATCACCTCAAAAAAAAAGAACAAAAGGCAGTACCAACTACCAGGGACCTAATCAATACAGACATTAGTAAGATGTCAGAACTAGAGTTCACAATGACGATTTTAAAGATACTAGCTGGGCTTGAAAAAAGCATGGAAGATATCAGAGAAACTCTTTCTGGAGAAATAAAAGAACAAAAATCTAACCAAGTTGAAATCAAAAAGGCTATTAATGAGGTGCAATCAAAAATGGAGGCTCTAACTGCCAGGATAAATGAGGCAGAAGAGAGAATTAATGATATAGAAGACCAAGTGGTGGAAAATAAAGAAGCTGAGAAAGAGAGAGACAAACAACTACTGGATCACGAGGACAGAATTCGAGAGATAAGTGATACCATAAGATGAAACAATATTAGAATAATTGGGATCCCAGAAGAAGAAGAAAGAGAGAGAGGGGCAGAAGGTATATTGGAAAAAATTATAGCAGAGAACTTCCCTAATTTGGGGAAGGAAACAGGCATCAAAATCCAGGAGGCACAGAGAACCCCCCTCAAAATCATTAAAATTGGTCAACACCCCGACATCTAATAGTAAAACTTCTGAGTCTCAGAGATAAAGAGAAAATCCTGAAAGCAGCTTGGGACAAGAGATCTGTAACCAACAATGGTAGAAACATTAGATTGACAACAGACCTATCCACAGAGACCTGGCAGGCCAGAAAGGACTGGCAGGATATATTCAGACCACTAAATGAGAAAAATATGCAGCCAAGAATACTATACCCAGCTAGGCTGTCATTGAAAATAGAAGGAGAGATAAAAAGCTTCCAGGACAAACAAAAACTAAAGGAATTTGCAAACATGAAACCAGCCCACAAGAAATATTGAAAGGGGTCCTCTAAGCAAAGAGAGAGCCTAAAAGTAACATAGACCAGAAAGGAACACAGACAATACAAAGTCACCTTACAGGCAATACAATGGCACTAAATTCGTATCTTTCAATAGTTACCCTGAATGTAAATGGGCTAAATGCCCAAATCAAAAGACACAGGGTATCAGATTGGATAAAAAAACAAGACCCATCGATATGCTGTCTGCAAGAGACTCATTTTAGACCTGAAGACACCTCCAGTTTGAAAGTGAAGGTGTGGAAAAACTTTTACCATGCTAATGGACATCAAAAGAAAGCTGGGGTGGCAATCCTTATATCAGACAAATTAGATTTTAAACTAAAGACTATAATAAGAGATGAGGAAGGACACTACATCCTACTTAAAAGGTCTATCCAACAAGAAGATCTAACAATTGTAAATACCTATGCCCCTAATATGGGAGCAGCCAATTATATAAGGCAATTAATAACAAAAGCAAAGAAACACATCGACAACAATACAATAATAGTGGGGGACTTTAACACCACCCTCACTGAAATGGACAGATCATCTAAGCAAAAGATCAACAAGGAAATAAAGACTTTAAACGACACACTGGACGAAATGGACTTAACAGATCTATTCAGAACATTCCATCCCAAAGCAACAGAATACACATTCTTCTCTAGTGCCCATGGAACATATTCCAGAATAGATCACATCCTGGGTCACAAATCGGGTCTCAACCAGTACCAAAAGATTAGGATAATTCCATGCATATTTTCAGACCACAATGCTTTGAAACTAGAACTCAAAAAAAAAAAAAGAAAAAGAAACTAGAACTCAATCACAAGAAGAAAGTCAGAAAGAACCCTAATACATGGAGGCTAAAGAGCATCCTAATGAATGGGTCAACCAGGAAATTAAAGAAGAATTTAAAAAATTCATGGAAACCAATGGAAGTGAAAACACAACTGTTCAAAATCTTTGGGTTGCAGCAAAGGCAGTCCTAAGAGGAAAGTATATAGCAATACAAGCCTTTCTCAAGAAACAACAAGGGTCTCAAATACACAACCTAACCCTACACCTAAAGGAGCTGGAGAAAGAACAGCAAATAAAGCCTAAACCCAGCAGGAGAAGAGAAATAATAAAGATCAGAGCAGATATCACTGAAATAGAAACCAAAAGAACAGTAGAACAGGTCAATGAAACCAGGAGCTGCTTCTTTGAAAGAATAATAAGATTGATAAACCCCTGGCCAGACTTATCAAAAAGAAAAGAGAAAGGACCCAAATAAATAAAATCATGAATGAAAGAGGAGAGATCACAACCAACACCAAAGAAATACAAACAATTATAAGAACATATTATGAGCAACTATACGCTCAGCAAATTAGATAATCTGGAAGAAATGGATGCATTCCTACAGATGTATCAACTACCAAAACTGAACCAGGAAGAAATAGAAAACCTGAACAGACCTATAACCACTAAGGAAATTGAAGCAGTCATCAAAAATCTCCCAAAAATCAAAAGCCCAGAGCCAGATGGCTTCCCAGGGGAATTCTACCAAACATTTAAAGAAGAATTAATACCTATTCTTCTGAAACTGTTCCAAAAAATAGAAACGGAAGGAAAACTTCCAAACTCGTTTTATAAGGCATTACCTTGATCCCAAAACCAGACAAAGACCCCATCAAAAAGGAGAATTACAGACCAATATCCCTGATGAACATGGATGCAAAAATTCTCACCAAATTATTAGCCAATAGGATCCAATAGTACCTTAAAAGAATTATTCACCACGACCAAGTGGGATTTATCCCTGGGCTGCAAGTTTGGCTCAACATCCACAAATCAATTAGTGTGATACAATACACTGGGGTGTCTGGGTGGCTCAGTCGTTAAGTGTCTGCCTTTGGTTCAGCTCATGATCCCAGGGTCCAGGGATCGAGCCCCTCATCGGGATCCCTGCTCAGCGGAAAGCCTGCTTCTCCCTCTCCCACTCCCCCTGCTTGTGTTCCCTCTCTTGCTGTGTCTCTCTCTGTCAAATAAGTAAATTAAAAAATCTTTTAAAAAAATGTAATACAATACATTAATAAAAGAGAACAAGAACCATATGATCCTCTCAATAGATGCAGAAAAAGCATTTGACAAAGTACAGCATCCTTTCTTGATCCAAACTCTTCAGAGTATAGGGATAGAGGGCACATACCTCAATATCATAAAAGCCATCTATGAAAAACCCACAGTGAATATCATTCTCAATCGGGAAACCTGAGAGTTTTTCCCTTAAGGTCAGGAACATGGCAGGGATGTCCACTATCACCACTGCTGTTCAACATACTATTAGAAGTCCTAGCCACACCAATCAGATAACAAAAAGAAATAAAAGGCATCCATATTGGCAAAGAAGAAGTCAAACTCTCACTCTTTGCAGATGACATGATACTTTATGTGGAAAACCCAAAAAGACTCCACCCCAAAACTGCTAGAACTCATACAGCAATTCAGTAAAGTGGCAGGATATAAAAATCAATGCACAGAAATCAGTGGCATTCCTAAATACCAACAACAAGACAGAAGAAAGAGAAATAAGGAGTCAATCCCATTTACAATTGCACCCAAAACCATAAGATACCTAGGAATAAATCTAACCAAAGAGGCAAAGAAACTGTACTCAGAAAACTATAAAATACTCATGAAAGAAATTGAGGAAGACGCAAAGAAATGGAAAAATGTTCCATGCTCATGGATTGGAAGAACAAATATTGTGAAAATGTCTTTGTTACCTAGAGCAATCTACACATTTAATGCAATCCCTATTAAAATACCATCCACTTTTTAAAAAGAAATGGAACAAATAATCCTAAAATTTGTACGGAACCAGAAAAGACCCCGCATAGCCAGAGGAATGTTGAAAAAGAAAAGCAAAGCTGGTGGCATCACAATTCCGGACTTCCAGCTCTATTACAAAGCTGTAATCATTAAGACAGTATGGTACTGGCACAGAAACAGACATATAGATCAATGGAACAGAATAGAGAGCCCAGAAATGGACCCTCAACTCTATGGTCAACTCATCTTTGACAAAGCAGGAAAGAATGTCCAACGGAAAAAAGACAGCCTCTTCAACAAATGGTGTTGGGAAAATTGGACAGCCACATGCAGAAGAATGAAACTGGACCATACCACACACAAAAATAGACTCCAAATGGTTGAAAGACCTCAATGTGAGACAGGAGTCCATCAAAATCCTAAAGGAGAACACAGGCAGCAACCTCTTCGACCTCAGTCGCAGCAGCTTCTTCCTAGAAACATCACCAAAGGCAAGGGAAGCAAGGGCAAAAATGAAGTATTGGGACTTCATCAAGATAAAAAGCTTTCACACAGCAAAAGAAACAGTCAACAAAACCAAAGGACAACCGACAGAATGGAAGAAGATATTGGCAAATGACATATCAGATAAAGGGCTAGTATACAAAATCTATAAAGAACTTATCAAACTCAACACCCAAAGAACAAAGAATCCAATCAAGAAATGGGCAGAAGACATGAACAGACATTTTTCCAAAGAAGACATCCAAATGGCCAACAGACACTTGAAAAAGTGCTCAACATTGTTCAGCATCAGGGAAATCCAAATCAAAAGCTCAATAAGCTACCACCTCACACCAGTCAGAATGGCTAAAATTAACAAGTCAGGAAATGACAGATGTTGGCGGGCATGCAGAGAAAGGGGACCCCTCCTACACTGTTGGTAGGAATGCAAGCTGGTGCAGCACTCTGGAAAACAGTATGGAGGTTCCTCAAAAAGTTGAAAATAGAGCTATGATATGATCCAGCAATTGCACTACTGGGTATTTACCCCAAAGATACAAATGTAGTGATCCAAAGGGGTACGTGCACCCCGATGTTTATAGCAGCAATGCCCACAGTAGCCAAACTATGGAAAGAGCCAAGATGTCCATCAACAGATGAATGGATAAAGAAGATGTGGTATAGATATACAATGGAATATTATGCAGCCATCAAAAGGAATGAAATCTTGCCATTTGCAACGACGTGGATGGAACTGGAAGGTATTATGCTGAACGAATAAGTCAATCAGAGGAAGACATGTATCATATGACCTCACTGATATGAGGAATTCTTAATCTCAGGAAACAAACTGAGGGTTGCTGGAGTGGTGGGGGGTGAGAGGAATGGGGTGTTGGGTGATAGACATTGGGGAGGGTATGTGCTATGGTGAGTGCTGTGAATTGTGTGACATTGTTGAATCACAGACCTGTACCTCTGAAATAAATAATATATTATATGTTAAAAAAAAAAGAAGAAGAAGAAGAAAAAGATAGCAGGAAGGGAAAAATGAAGGGGGGGTATCGGAGTGAGAGACGAACCATGAGAGACTATGGACTCTGAGAAACAAACTGAGGGTTCTAGAGGGGAGGGGGGTGGGGAGATGGGTTAGCCTGGTGATGGGTATTAAAGAGGGCATGTACTGCATGGAGCACTGGGTGTTATACGCAAAGAATGAATCATGGAACACTACATCAAAAACTAATGATGTAATGTATGGTGATTAACATAATAAAAAAAAGAATTCATGCACATCCCCACAATACAGTACCTCTCTCAGCTTCTATTTACCGCGAATGATTTTTTTAAAGAACTATTTTTCTAACAGCAGTATATGAATTTGGTAAATCTTGTTCCTTGGTTTTTTTATAGTTAATCAGCCTTAATTCTCAAATCTCTGACTCGATAAATATTTTAAGATTTACTTTATTTTAATCTTCATTCATATAATTATTGGTCCACCCTCTTAGGCTAAAGTGATTTTTATAATGCTCTTCACAGTGCCAAAAGACCTGTACTAATCCTTACTTGACTACGACTCTTTGCTCATTTTTTAACGTGTCCCTGAAGTCGTCATATGATCTTATACTTCCTTAACGAGGTAGGAGAGTTTGAATTACTTCACAACCTTGCTAATCAACTGTACTTGTTATTTTAATTTTAGCAATTCCAGTAGAATTCTATGTTGTGGTTTTAACTTCTATTTCTCTGAGAAGAAATGATATTAATGGTTTTCTCACTTGCTTATTGGCCATCTGTATACCTTTTGTGGCTCATATGCCTTCTTTTGTGAAATACTGGTTCAAATCTCTTGGTTAGGTTTTAAATTGGGTTATTTGACATTTGTATCAATTTGTATGAATTATTTCTAGATTCAGTACATACCCCTTTGTCTGTCATGTATGTAAAGATCTTTGAAAAAAAATCTTTTTCAAACATTTTTCAATCTTTTTCAAACTTTTGCTGGGAAAAAAAATTCTTCTCTGATTTTCCCCTAGAACTTTTTCTAAAATCAATTGACTTTATAAATGTGATTTTTCTATTCTGGATTTTCTATTTTGTTCTGCCTTTGACCTGTTTTTCTACTCTTGCCCAATAGTATATTGTACTAATTATTATATGTTTATAATAAGTTTCACTATCAGCTAGTGTGTGTCCTTACGATGATCAAGACTATTGTGAGTCTTCTAAGTCCTTTGAATTTCCATATTAATATTTGAATAAATGTATCAAATTCTTCAAAGGAAGATTATTGGCATTTTTATTGACACTGTACTGAAAATATGCATCAGTTTGGAAGAATTGACATCTTGACAATATTAGATTTTCCAATTCATGAGAATGGGTTGTTTCTTCTCCATTTATTTAGGTCATCTCAACATTTTGTACTTTTCAGTGTAGAAGTTTTAATGTTTTTTTTTTTCATTCCAAAAATTTATTTTGCTTGTTATATATACAGTGGAAAAGAAAGTTTGCTTTCTGGCTATGGAATTGTAGTGCTTTGTTGTTGTTGTTGTTGTTGTTGTTGTTGTTGTTGTTGTTTGTAATGTCAGTTAAGTTGTTTGATAGTCTTTAAATATTTTATGCATTTTGTGACACCCTTATCTAGTCTATAAATTACTATGTGAAAGGTGACAATAAGTTCCATATATGATTGCAGAACTACTGATACCTGCCTGTAGTTCTATCAATTTTTGCTCTCTGCATTTTGAAGTTTTATTAGATGAATGCACACATTTTATCATCACAATGTACCTTCATTTTCCTGATAATACTCTGTTCTCTTTTGTCTGATATTTGTAGAGATGTTCCAGCTTTCTTATGTTTGCATTTCTCATTATTTTATATCTAATCTGTGTATTTAAACTGTCTCTTATAAATAGCATATATATTTTTACTCCTAACAATCACTGCCTATAAAATGGAGTATTTAGGGGCGCCTGGGTGGCTCAGTTGGTTAAGTGACTGCCTTCGGCTCAGGTCATGATCCTGGAGTCCCAGGATCGAGTCCCGCATCGGGCTCCCTGCTCAGCAGGGAGTCTGCTTTGCCCTCTGACCCTATCCCCTCTTATGTGTTCTCTCTCATTCTCTCTCTCTCAAATAAATAAATAAAATCTTTAAAAAAAAAATGGAGTATTTAGTTTACTACAATATATTTATACTAAATATACTTACATAGTAAGACTTAAGTCTACCATCTTGCTATTTGCTTTCTAGTTGCCACATCTTTTTTTTTTTCCCCTTAATTCCTCCTTTCATGTCTTCTTTTGGGTTAGTTAATACTTTTCCATATACTAATTTAATTCCTCTGTTAGCATTTCAGCAATACCTCTTTATTTAACTCTTTGAATATAGTTCTTCTAGGGTAAGGTTCTCAGTATTAGCACCATTGACATTCAAGGCTGGATAATTCTTTGCTGTGAGGGGGCTGCCCTGTATATTGCAGGATATTTACTGGCATCTTTGGCCTCTGTCCTCTAGATGCCAGTACTGTTTTTTCATGTACTTCCAAATGTCCTATGAGGGAAAAAAATCACAATTTGTTTAGAATTAGTGCTACAGGGCTTACAATATGCAACAACAAATTACTACTATAAACTTAAAAATAACATTATATGACTTCATGTAACATGCAAGAACCTTACATTAATAAAATTATTGTACTTTCTCCACATTTGGTACTATAGGCACATTTATTTTATACATATTTAAGGTTTAAGTCTCACAAGGAAATGTGGTTATTTTTACTTCAAATATTCACTTTTCTTTAAAAAATTAATATATGTAAAAGATTATTTTTCATATTTACCCACAAGTTTAGCACTTCTGTTGCTCTTCATTTCTTCTTGAAAATATAAGCTTCCATATGGTGTCATTTTCCTGAAGAACTTCATTTAAATTTCTTATACTGCAGATATGCTGGCGACAATTTCCATGTTTTAATCTGCAAATGTCTTGACTGTGCCCTCATTTTTGAAGAATATTTTTGGCTTTTTGCAATTTTTTTTTAATTTTTAAAAATTTTTCATTATGTTCAGTTAGCCAAAATATAGTATATCATGAGTTTTTGTTGTAGTGTCCGATTCATTAGTTGTGTATAACACCCAGCGCTCATCCCAACACGTGTCCTCCTCAATACCCATCACTTTTATAGTATTCCACTGCCTTCCCTTGTCCATTGGTCTGATGAAAAATCAGTCATCCTATATGTACGTGGTCCCATGTATTGCATATATCTAAATTTTCGGGCTATTTTTAAATTTTCTCTTTATATTTTAGCAACTTGCCTATAATGTGCCTAGGTATATCTTTGTATATACCCTGACACTTAGAGGTTTACTGAGTTTCTTATATCTTTCACAAATACTTGGAAAATTTAAACATTTTTTTCAAATATTTCAAATATATTTCTTTCTCCTCCATTCTCTTGAACTTTTTCCCCTGAAATTCCAATTACACTTATGTTATCCTGCTTGATATTGTCTCACAAATCACTGAGACTCCAGGATTTTTTAACCATTTTTCTCATTTTTCTTCAGACCAAATACTTTCTATTGCTCTTCCTTCATATTTATCAGTCCTCTTCTGCAATCTCAATGCTGATAACACTGGTTAGTAAAATTTTCATTTCAGGTCTAATAATTCTTCAATTGTTATTTTTCTTTTTAATAGCCCTGATTTATCTTCTGAGATTCACTATATATTCACTTTTTATAATTATACTCTCTTCAAATATTTAAGAATGTACTTCATAACTGTTTCAAAGTTTTCATCTGAGAACAGCAATACCTTAGCTGTCGCAGTGCCTTTTCCTTGATTATGGATACTTTACTATTTCTTTACATGTCTAGAAATTCCAATTATATGTTGGATATTGTATATAATGATTATAAAGATTGAGATTGTGACATTTTCTTTTAAAGAGTATTGATTTTTGTTCCATCAGACAGTTAAATTACTGGCTGAAACTTTTGGTTCAAATACATTTGGTTTTATTTTTGGTTGGAGAAGGTTGACTCTGGTATTGAACTTAGTCCTAGAACGTGGCATTTATTTTATGGCATGGTCCTCCATTCTTCAACATGGCCTTTCATGAGACTCAACTGGGTGCTGATGTGCTAGTCAATGTCTCTTTACTCTGGTGTTACATGACTCTGGTATCACAGTTTAGCTTCAACCCAACAGGTGAACTCTGCTTGGACTTTTGTGGTTTGTCTTCTACATGTACAGTCTAGCCTTCACTCAAAACCCCATGGTGACTACAACTTACAAAATTTTGGAGATTCCTTTTAGGAGTTCCCTCTTTTTTGTGACTGTGATCAGATGCTCCATTAGTTGGAGACCAAGTCACTTTCTCCTCAAATCAACAGGACCACCTCTCTGGGCCACAGCAGGACATGCCACCATGCTAAGAACTGAGACAATAACAGGATTCACCTTATGCATTTCCTTCTCTCAAGAACCACTGTGCTGTGTTCCTTGTTTCCAATACCCCAAAACACATGCCTCATATATTTTAATCAGTCTTACAGTTGTGTCAGTAGGTCAGCATGTACAGTAGTAAAAGTCAAAATTTCTCTATCAATGTTTAGCAGGATTCTCTTTCAGTTTTTTAATGCAATATCAAATGTACTTTTTAAAAGCCATTATAGATCAAATCATTCACCAGAAGCAAATATACATGGCAGAAAGTCCACATGCAGTAAAAAAATTCAAATTGTAGAACAAGTTCAAATCACAATACTTAGAAATCACATTGGCTCACAGCATTTGCTTTATGTACACTCAAAATCATTAGCCATGAGAAAATAGTACAGACCACTTCACTAGCTTTCATGGAATTATTGACTGAGTGAACACAATAGCAGATAGAACACTGAAAATCATATATATCTATAGTAAAATGTAATGTTCTATTCATGCACATAAAAATGCGTATATGGAAAATCCAAACAAAAGTATTAAAAATAACTTCAATGATGACGCTATTATTTTTTAGTGCTTACCATGTGCTAAACATTTACCTGTATTGCCTACATTGATCTCTATAAGAATTTTATGCCATATACATGATCAATATCCCCATTCTCAAGATGAGTAAAGTAAGGCACTGAGAGGTTCAAGAACTTGCCCAAAGTTACAGAGCTAGAATCACTATAAACTATTGATTCTTATAAAAAATAACCTTTTTTTGACTACTATCTTGAATTATTTATAATTTAAGAATCTGTGAAATAATTCCCTGACTCCACTTTTTATTGTTTTTACAATTAACACCTTGTTAACTGTGGACAGGTGTTTCCCAATGGGGTACTGAGCTCCAACCAGGTGTTAATGAAAAGAAATGAGAAAGTTAGGTTAATAAGACATGGGAAAATTGCCATGAATCTGAAATAGGACTATAAATTAGCTTGTTCTATCAAGGGAGAGATGTATTTTCTTTTAAAATCTCCAGTTTTCTAAAAAATTTCAAGAACATTTATTAATTCTTTGATTTTGACTCTAGTTTAATGTAACATAAAATTTGCTTATTTATGTAAATATAGCCTTGATCATTGATTTGGTATCAGAATGAATGCTTTGTGAGCCCCTTGTGAATACTCATTGTTAAATTTTATACTTCGTAATGAAAAAGTTAAAATAGAACTAACAATGGAGGATAGAGCAATGTATATTAATACCATTTGTGACAGAACTAACAACTTTTTCACAAGCCAAACTTGTTATTTTAATCCTTTGATATATATACTCATGTAATTAGGTAATGTCTTATGACCCTCAGTTAAACCTAGTTCAAATAATATTCAGATTTCATAAATGAGCTATATTGGAATTTCTTTTATATATCCAAATACAATTATGCATGTCTGAGGGAAAATTGCTAGGCACATTTTCACAAAGATAACGGTGGGTAAGTAGAATACTTCCCCCAAGCCAATCCCAGCTAAGCATTTAGATATAATGGCCAGAATATCTGATTTAAAATATAAATAGTAAGATAGCATCGTTATGCATATATGCTTAATAAACATGAAAAGTATCCATCAATTCTGGTGTGGAAAAGTGAGTTGTGTACTTTTATATACATTTGATGAAAAATAAATTGGTAAAATATATCAAGGATGTTTAGGGTAAGATGGTGAAGGAAAGGGAGGATGTGGTAACACACCTTAATATATATCAAAAGATAAATAAAATCCCACTTTTATATTTAGTATTTTTATTACATAAATGTATACTACTGAAGCAATCTGAAACATTGAAAAGTTTACATTATTTTTATTATTTTTTTAAATTAACATATAACATATTGTTGGTTTCAGAGGTACAGGTCTGTGATTCATCAGCCTTATATAATACCCAATGCTCATTACATCACATGCCCTCCTTAATGTCCACCCCCCAGTTACCCCATCCCTCCACCCTCCTCCCCTCCAGCAACCCTCAGTTTGAAGAGATTGGGAAGAGAAGAGATTCTGGCCAGTGATCTAAGATCCAGGTGGTCCAGGGAACAAAAAAAAAATGCCTAAGGGTCAAAGGAAGTCATAGGAGCCAGAGATTCCTTATGGCAATCCATGATGAAGCAAGAGTAAAGCAATTAATGAGAGCCAGGATTGATGTTTCATCCAGTAGACACTGGGGTGTTCTGAACAAAGGTTTTTGGCCTACTGTCCATCCTATTTGGTCAGTTGTCTCTCATACCCATGTCAGAAAGATTTGATCAATATTATCACTCGCACTCAGAAAACTGACATGAAGAAGCCTGGCACATAATAAGGCAGTATAATGAATGTAGGAATTACATTTTTAAATTGTTAGAAAAATTTTAAAGTTTAAATATATTCAAATGTATGTCTTCTAACTTTCACTTAATCTGGGCACAAGCTTGTGAGTGGGTCTTTGATGTTCTCCAAAAAAATAAACTATTTGAATCCAATTACCATATTGAAAATATTCCTCCAAAGTTTTAATTCCCTGTCATTTCTCCTCCATTTGTCTGAAGCTGCTATTCAGAATTTTAAATAACTCATTTACATAAGAATCCTTTTCTTAGCTCCAGACAGTGTGAATATTTTTATGCAGATTAAAGTAAATGTACTCATATGAAAACTTCAGGGGGAAAAAAAAAAACCCAAAAAACATAAAAACAAAAAATAAATTCCCAGAAGCCAAAATCAGATTATAGATCTAGGGCGCCTGGGTGGCTCAGTTGGTTAGGCGACTGCCTTCAGCTCAGGTTATGATCCTGGAGTCCCGGGATCGAGTCCCGCATCGGGCTCCCTGCTCGGCAGGGAGTCTGCTTCTCCCTCTGACCCTCCCCCCTCTCCTGCTCTCTCTCTCTCATTCTCTCTCTCAAATGAATAAATAAAATCTTTAAAAAAAAAAAGATTATAGATCTAATAAGCTGCAGTGAATTCATATGTGCTACAGCTGCTGCAGAAGGTGTGAAAACGTCATCAGGTACAATGAAATTTTGATAAAATGTTCTGCTGTGTATGTGTTTATTATTTCTCTTTATCCTGGGATAAGAATTTCATATTTTACATATCTCCCCAAATTCTTATGCCTTGTGTAAAACTTCTCTAAACTCAGATTTTGCAAAAATCATTGTAAAAAAACACAGATTACCAAGTATGGGAAAATGCAAGACAATTTCCTTCCCGCCTAATGTCCCACTAGCCAAATATAAGAAAAAAAGTGTAATGAATTTGAAAACAAAAAGCTAACATAGTCTACTCCCTTAAGCACTGTATATTTTCTAATGAAGGAAACATCTCCTGCTGAGTTTCTTGCCAGAAAATCCAATAAACTTTTTATTAAAAGAACAGTCACAGAAAAGGAAAGTTTAAAGTAAATTTTCTGGATAGTTTAATAAGATCTTTTCCTCATAAACAGCACCAAAGTCCTTCATTAAAAAGATCAATAAGACACTCAAAAATATAGTTTAGTGTAAAACCCATTAATTAGGCTTTGAAGAATATTGTATGGCTAGAAGAAATCATTAATATAAAACCAAAATGAAAATAGATGCCACTTGAGAATAACTTTAAAATGAATAATGGTTTCATTACACAGTTAAAGCACATGACTTTGGACTGCATTTATGTGGAACCAAAAAGTTATCAAGAAACTATACAGGAGAGACTTCCTCAAGTGACCTAATCTTCAGCCTGAAGCTCTTTAGCAGAAAGCTATTTTATTCACAAACTAGTGAAGACTCTTCCACTATGACAAACATAGTATTAAGAGCCAACCTTGATTTTGAATAAACCAAAGATTGTTAGTATTGAAACAGAAGGATCATGTCTTCAACTATTGCAAGGAACTCAGAGACCTCCCCCACACCCGGCCCCCCTCACAATACCCTAGGGGTAAGAATTTGGAGAACACTTTCATATCCCTTCTTGAGAAAAACAAAGAACTTTATAATTGATAATCCTGCACAAAACTATTAGCAATGATTAACAGTTTGCCTAAAAAAATAAACGTGAAGCAGGGAAACTAGTTAGATAAACATACACATTCTGCTTCTTTCTTCTATCAATGTTGGGAATTTTTCAGTAAAAAATAGAATCCTTCAGTTAATTGGTATTGTAAATACTAGAAAAATACATAAGTATTTTGTATGGGCTATGGGTAAAGGATGAGCATGTTCTTAAACTATCTTTATGCACGACTTACATATAATTAGATTTTTTAATTTAGGTTTTGGATTTTGAATATTAAGTCATTTTCCACAAGTAAAATATATTCCTCATACATCTGCAATGGGATCATGTCTCACACTTTCCTGTTACTTAACTGTTTCACAAAATGCCGTGATACGAGCATTACTGGGTATATTGATCATACTTTGAACTGATTAAATGTTTATAATGTCTCCTTTTCAACATATCCTCCAGTAATAACTTCTCTTAAAACTAAAGGAAGATACACAGATAGGATCAACACTTAATGTGCAGCTCACAGTCACTAAAAAGCACACAGTGAGAGATCAATAGCTTTTCCCTTTGCATAGCACTGAATCAATAATTTTTTTTTATTATGTTATGACCTGTATCATATGATCTCACTGATATGAGGAATTCTTAATTCTGAATCAATTATTTTGGCTTAAAAGCTAAGAGTCAAAGAAAAGTTCAATGCATACCCCAGACCTCTTCCCAAACCTGTCCCTTCTCCTGCCTTAGTCATCCTTGTATGGCCTGATGACCCTCAACTCTAGGCAAAGAACCAAAACAAAACAAAACCCATTATTTCCTTCTTTCTCCTTCCAGGGCCTCCTCCTGGAATTTCCTTTGTTTCTTCTTGGTTTAGAAGAACTTTTGACTACAAGAGCGTACTCCTATCATCTTCTCTTCCTTTAAGAAAATCAAGGTGGATTTCTTGTTTGTTTTAACATACCTGAGCAGAACAGTGCTAAGGTTCAACCCTCTGATAAACTCATTGGAAAATCATGAACAGTTAATTGCTTGGAGGAACATTAGACATTATTAACCCTGATGTCTTCATCAGCCTATGAAGAAATCCAAAGTTCAACATGTTTAGAAGGTCTCACAACTCCTCCCAGCAGAAAGGGCTTAGGATCTAGGTGTGATTTCAATCTCAGAGCTTTTTATACAATGTGATTTTAATACATACATACATACAGTGAAAGCATGTGTATATAGAAAACAGGTAAATCTATCAATGAGAATTGGGATCCAGGGGTGTTTTTTTTGTTGTTGTCGTTGTTACTGTTTCTCAACCATTTATTGGTAGATAAACTTATTCTCAGAGAATTTGATGACTCATTGGCAAGTCTATACACTTCTTCACACCATTTTGGAATTCTCCACACCACCAACCATACACTTTAACTCATTTTATCTTAATTTTATAGTGTAAAAAGAAATGTCAGAATTCTGAGATTTGGCTGGGTAAAGATTAAGAGCAAAGATAGTGATAGCAAAAGATTAGGTTGTTAGTGAATCCACAACCACAGTGAATCTTTTGTCCCCAAGACAAAAAGAACATGTCCCCTGTCCTCATTATTTTGTCTACCAAATACCCAAGATTAAATTTAAAAGGAAGAGAAACCCTCTTGCTATCCAGAAAGAAGCATTGTTATCATATCCAGCATCCTCAAATAAGTTTTAAAGGCTCTACAATGAAAGATAGGACCCAGACCTACTTAAACGAATCAAAATGTAATTGCATTCACATTGAATGAATATGAGTTTGTTTTACACTATTAGTAAAGTTGTTAGCTTGCTAATGTAATCAATTTGATAATCACAATAAAAAGCTTTTATCATGTTATGGACTAATGTTTGTGCCCCAACAAAATTCATATGTTGAAGCCTCAACCCCCAATTTGATGGCATTTGGAGATGGGGCCCTTGAGACATAATTAGGGTTAGATGAGCTCATGAGGGTGGGGCTCTCATAAGAGGGTGGGGCCCTTATAAGAGAAGATACCAGAAACCTCCCTCTCTCTCGCCCCATGAATACATAAAGAAGTCAGTGGGCACCCAGTGGGATAGGAGATACTCATAAGGGAAGAAAAGAGGCCTCATAATGAAACCTACATCACATGCACTCTGATCTTGGACCTCTTTAAGATTCTTTAAGTCACCTAGTCCGTGGTATTTTGTTATGGCAGCCTGAGCTGACCAATGCATATCACAACATCAATTGCCAAGAACATATAAGACCTGAAAATTGTGACTATTCTTGGTTTGCTTCCAGAGGCAGAAAAAATTAAAAAAAAAAGAAAAGAAAAAATAAATAAGTGAACCTGAGATTTTAATTATCTGCATTTTTTCTCCTTTTAATTCTTTTATTAATTATGTACTTGCATGTACAATTAGTTCTATTACTTTCCTTGCTTGCTTCTCTAATGATTGCACATTCAATATTTTCATTATTATGTTACATAAATTATAATAAAGAAGTAGGAGATTCTGCTGTGTGTTTCTTCTAATTTTATTTACTCTTTCAATTGCGAATACATTCTATTTATTGTAATTTTTCCATTGTCAACATACAACATGGATTTGTGGTAATTTCACAAGTATTTTTTATGTAAAACAAAACAACAAGCAGATAGATAGCAGACTTATTTGTAAGATGATGCCTTTTTAATTACATTTATCTTCTGCTATTTATAAATTCAGACTAAAGCTTAACATAGTCATTCTTTGGGGAAAATATTCATTAGTGTTCCCTTTTACTTACCTCTTCTATAATTAATATACTTAAGCATTTAGAAAAAAGCAACAAATTCTAATAATGAATTTCAGATTTTCTGAGTCTTTTACATTAAGCCTCACAATATCTTTAAGACAATTATTGCATTTATACTTGATTTTCATTATGTAATGGCCCAGTAGAAAAAGAGAGTTATATTAATCAGTATATAGAAGAAAGCCATTGATTTCTGCCTATTTTAAGAGCTAAATATGTTATTCCATCTTATTCTCTATAACAGAAATGTATATAACAAAAAAATAGTATTCATTTAGCCTAGTAGGGCTTTATCTTTTTCATAAAGTATTTCATAAGAATTTATTCAGTGAATCAAAAATATACAAACCTAAGAATTTATGATTCTCTAGACCTCTTCTAGTAGATACAAATAGCTGTCTCAGTTTCAAAGATCACAAATAATTTCCTGACAGGAGGGAAACAAAAAGCAGAAAACAAAGAGATGTTCCAGGCAAGTTTGTTCTCTTTCCGAGGAGTTTTCATGTAAATAATACTAAATAATATCTAATTGCAGTGCATTGACCAGAACTGTGTCTAATAGTCATCCCTGGCTTAAGGGAGGCTGAGAAAATTAGTTTTGTAGCTGGGGACTTTGTTGTCTAACAAAATTGAACCAACAAAATTGAGGTTCTGTCAGTAAGGGAGAAGAGAATATTGGCAGTTAGACAATTCATATCATATATCTTTTCAAACCACAATGGTGTGAAAGTAGAAATCAATAAAAGAAAATTGAAAAAATTCATAAATATGTGAATATTAAATCACACACTCCTGAATAACCTAATGAGGAAGGAAGGAAGGAAGGAAGGAAGGAAGGAAGGAAGGAAGGAAGGAAGGAAGGAAGGAAGGAAGGAAGGAAGGAAGGAAGGAAGGAAGGAAGGGAGGGAAGAAGATTTTAAAATATTTTGAGAAAATAAAACTAGAAACACAACATACCAAAACTTACAAGATGCAGCAAAAGCTGTTTTAAGGGGAAGTTTATAGTGATAAATGTCTACATTAAGAAAGAAGAAAGATTTCTAATAAACAAACTAAATTTATGCCTCAAGGAACTAGAAAAAGAAGAGCAAGCTAAACCTAAAGTTAGCAGAAATAAGGAAATAATTAAGATCAGAAAAGGAATACATGAAATAGAGACCAAAAAAACAATGAAAATATTAATAAACCTAAGAGTTGGTTTTTGAGAAGATAAAAAATTGCAAACCTTTAGACTATTACAAAAAAGTCAATTCTCAAATAAATAAAATTATAAATGAAAGGGCAGGCATTACAAGTGATAACACAGAAATACAAAAGATTGTAAGAAACTACTATTGATATTTAATATGCCAACAAATTAGATAACCTAGAAAAATGTATAAATTCCTAGACATATACATAGCCATTCTAACAGCTCTAAGGAGGCACTTCCAGTTTATACGTTATTTTGCTAGAATAATTTATAATTTCCTCACCACTTTTCCAGCATCCTCAAGGCAATGCCACATGTTCAAGGTTTTTGTTATGGCATCACTCCCACTCTATGGACCAATTTCTCTATCAGTTAGCTTTTTCTGTATAATAGATTATCCCCAAATTTAATGACTTATAGCAACAGCCATTTATTTGGCTCATAATTTTGTGGATCTGCAATCTGATCTGGACCCAGCTGGGACAGTTCTTCTGCTAGGATCACTCATATGTCTGTAGTCAGCTGTCAGTCATCTAAGTGACTCTCCTTTGGAGGGTTGGCTGGCTTTCAGCCAAGCAGCTGGATGACTCTCCTCATTTGGAGCAGACTGGTCTCAGCTGAGCTCCCATATCCATTAGCTAGAGAGGTGGTTGTGACTAGCTGATTTATGAAGGCTTTACAGTGGCTGCACTCTTTGTAGTATCATATATGGCAGCTAGTCCATATATGGTAGTCGTCCTCTCAACCCTGGTCTGTAATATACCAGCTCCATCAAACTTCTTAAATACGTGATTTATTTTATATTGCCTTACTGGATGAAGTTTAATTTGAGTCCTTCTAGTTCTTATTCACGTCCAGGGTGTAGATTCTTTGGTCTGAAAATATATAATGTCTTTGTTTCCATGAATCTTTAGACTTCTCCTCAATTTTGGAGCAAAGCAATTTTGGTATCTCCCCTATAGGCCACTGACATGTCCAAGCTTTAAAGAGTCATCCCAATAGCATAGTAGGACTGATTACAAGAATCCTTACCAGAACTTTAAACTTTGACTCATAAAAGAGCATTTATTTTTTTAAATTTCTGGCCTTTTATGAAGGTCTCCCTGATCTAATACAAAAACCACACCCAGTTGTATTCCCAAGTTACCAGCATACCTGCAGAGAGGTCCTGCAATTCTTTCTGGGTATAATATATTTACTTCTGGAGAAGAAACTACATTCCCCTTGCTCAAGTTGTGCTGTGACTTCTCTTTGGCTCTTCTTTGAGAGGTGAGGAGTACCCTCTTTGAAGTAGAAAATCATAACCTATGAGTCTTGAACTGAAGTCTCTGTATTGTCTCCAAGAGGAAACTGCTTTCCTCTAACTGGAGGAGGGAGATTTGCCACTTAGCCTGGAATGTTTAGGAATTGGAGATTCTCAAACATGTCCACACAAAGGGACAAAAGGGCTCAGAGTGTCACTTTTTCTCTATCAGGTCTATAATTTGGCAGAGGAGAGTTGTTCAGTCTACTCCTAAGTCTCTTTGGTGGATTTGCTACCCTTAAAATTAGATTGTGGTTTTAATTTTCAATATCGTTTGCCTAGAAGGTGCAGAAGATGACTTCATTTAATACTAAGAAGCCTCTTGGCCTTCTCAGTGGTCCTTGAAGTGATAAAGAACTGAGCTTATGAGGGTAAAATCAACATATATTAATTTACCCAATGGCTCAAACATTTAATTTCCATCTATCCATCCTCAGAAAGATGTTGTAGAATATGTTACACAAAATGAAGGAGTAAACAGAAACAAAGATGCATTGGATCCTGGAAACAGGAGAATCCACATGGAAAGGAAAGGAAGAGCATTCTTTAAGATGATGGTAAAGGGAAATCCTGGGACAGGTGCTCTTTAGCAGGCTTAGAGGCCAAGTTGAATTTGGAGAAGGAAAGAGGATTCTGTTTAATCAAATTAGATTGATTAGATACAATAGTTGTGTCAGACAATTGAAAGACTATATAAAGTGGATAATTCATTGATTGAACAGTTCAAACAAAATATTAGCAACTACTGACTCCAAGGCAGGGAAACTATTACTAGGAATGGAACTTATAGTACACAAGTGACTGAGCCATGAACAATATTTACATAGTTATAACAACACAAACACTGAATATTTATAAGGGCCAAAATTATGGTATAACTATATTAAGAGTATGAGAAGAAAAGTGTTATGTGTTTGAGCGGTACAGTGAAGAAAGTCAAGTTCTCTTATTTTTTCATAGAAAATCAACAGATAATATTTAAAATCAAAAATAAAAGCTAAGTAGAATAATCATGCGCTAGAAATATGAACACAAATACCAGAAGTATCAGCTAACAATATAAAATATATTTACCTCTGAAAAGCAGGAACCTTATGAGGAGGTTTGAGGCAGGGGACTGCTGCTTACATGTGTTATAAGACAGACATATTACGAAGTATGTACATTATTACTGTGTTAATCAAATTTAAAAATAAAATAAATAACAAAAGGAAAAGGGAAGGGAAGAACACATCTTTACTTCAGTAAAGAACATGATATGGCTATAATTCCATAAAACATCTGTTCTATAATTAACCAGATTCCCAAAATAACATCCATTTCTTAGTAATGGTACCCATAGACATGGTAGTATTGAGGAATCAAAGTGGATCATCTCTGAAATATAACAGATGGGTTTTACTCTCAACCCTGATATTTAATAGCTGTGTGGTCTTGGATAAATTAGTCTCCAAACCTCAGTTTCTTCATCTGTAAGGAAGAACTGTCACAGAACTGGCACGGGGCTTTAAAAAAATAATCCTTTTAAAATATCTGCCATTCTTCCTGACATTTAATAGCTATATGAGAAAATATAGCTATTTATTATTCTCTGGGAATCAGATTACACAATTTTTAATTGTCAAAATAACATAATCTGTCAGTGAAGTTACTATGCTCATTGCATTCACTGAATTCTAGTTAATGAAAAATCACAAATACAAATAATTAAGTTGAACTTTTCTGCTCTTATGATTTTCCAAGCTGACATCAATCACTGCATTAGTTTTTTTGATGAGTTTAGCTAAGTAAGACATGGTCCCTGCACAAGATTAACAGTAACTAGTTTCATTATTTTGAGTAATTTTTCTAAAAATAATGGAAAATCCAGTAAATGCCTTCAATTCATAGCAGAGACAGAAAAACTAAAGATTTCTCTAAACAAATTCATGTTTCCTTTGTGCCTCATTGTCACTTCATATGGGTATCATATGTCAATGTTCAGCAAATGTCAAATAGAAATACAGTTGTGGGCTTTGGACTTCCTCAATGCAAGTGAGCGATAAGCAGGAAAAATGTGTTCGGTGTCAGTACTCCAATGTAAGCTGGAAGTTAGAAACATAAAAACGCTAGTGGGAAATGTAATGTATGGAAATTTGTTTGCCTAACCCTACTTTCTGACAGAGAATGATGGTCCCCCTCCATTTATCTATTTGATATCATAAACTGCTTATCTCAGCTGCAGAGCTGATATCGCTTTGCATGAAGCAGATGGTGAATCATGGCTAAATCAAAACTGCAACTGTTTTAAATATAAGGAAGTGCAGTTTGTTTATCTCCTAACAAGGACACTCCAACAAACATGCGTTTTCTTTTCCAGTAACATCTGAATGAAGCTATTTTAAAATGTGTCTAGTCAAGAACAGATTTTCATTATTTCTTTATCAAAGTGTTCTCTATTATATACTCAATTGAAAGAGAAAAGTGGACCTTAACTTTACAAAATAATTGGTCATTTATACTTTACATCTATCAAATACTCCAATGTTATAAGCATTAGGGTGTGTCTTAATAGTCTTTTTATTGATAGTTCTTTAAAGGACTACACAGTGTTTTGAAGAAAACTATTTGTTATTATCATCTAAGCAATTTTCCAACATTATAAACATTACCTTGAAGGATACCCCAGGAGTGAGGCAAAGCAATGATTTTTGGCTTAGGGATTTTATTTTTTTAAGGAATGAACACCAGAAATACATTGTCAAGTAAAAGAAATCCCTTCAAGCCAATGAGAGGCAAGGTTTTTGATAAGTGATATGAAAATATAAATGCTGAAGGAAACACAGTGAAAAGATAACAACCGTCAGATGAAATTAGCTAGTTCTTGAAAAGAAGTTGTTTGACAGTGCAGTAGATGGGATGAGTATATTGAAACATATTTTTCCACATACTTATGAAGAGACTAAAAATTATCACTAGGAATGTCACACTATTAGTGCAAAGAAAAATTATGAATTTGAATCACAAGTCCATAGTTGACTATCTGTATGATTGGGCCAGGTATTTAACACATTATTTGTAAAACCATAACTATTTAACTTATATTTCATAGGATTGTTTAGTTATAAAAAGACATAATTTATGTAAATAAAAATAACAGAATATCTTATATAAGTACTCACGTATCCTATTTCCTTTACCTTCCCCACTTTTATCACCTCCTCAAATTGCCATTTTCTGATGAAAATGACATATTCTGAGTAAATGTTTAAAAATGTTTAAAAAGTATTTTAAATAAGAGAAAAGAAATCCTGCCTTAGCAAGCAGATATATACTATGGTAAACTTCTATCTCAACCCTAAGTGGTTTTCCCCCAGAGGAATTTGGAAATTACTGAAGTCATTTCTGGTTATCACACAACTGTGGAGATGCTATTAGCATTCAGTGGCTAGAGGACAGGGATACTGCTAAACATCATAAAATACACACAATACATAGGAGAGCCCCACTCCCCAAAAGAATTATCCAGCTCAAAAAGTCAACAGCGTTGAGGTTGTGAAGCCCTGGGTTATGTAATGAAAACTGTCCCTCATATTTAATAAAATGTTTTAAATGAGTATAGAAATAGTCCATTTTTCTTTCAGAATAAGAGTCGCCTTATAAATTTTAGGACACAAGAAAATAAGAGTGACAGATACACAGCATAAAGCAGTAAAAAAGAGCTCAGATCTTTCTGAGTGAAAGACATAGGTTAGTATAATTGATTCCAACAAGTACAATTTATGAGGAAAGTTACCTCAATGTCTCTGAGCATCCATTCCTTCAGCTAAAAAATAGGGATAATAATGCCTTCCTGTTATGGCTGTGAAAATGTAATGAAATAACAAAATTTCTAGCAGAATGTATAACAAAAACAGATGCACAAAAAATAGACTGATTATATGGAGAAAAGGCCAAAGATAAACCATATTCTAGAATAAATGTATTCTCTTAACCAAAATTATTTAATTTTAAATTTTCTGTGGAAGTTTGCGTTCTGACCTCAGAAGCCAAATGTTTGCACATTTTTACATTAGATCAAAGGGCAATGCACCATATTGCTAACCAATCTAAATCTCTCACTGTCAACCACCTAACAGTGCTGGTATTTTCTTATGACTATTTTCAGTTCCTGTGCCCAACATTCCAAATCTTTAAGATTAATGCCATGTAGAAACTTCAGCATGAATAACTTTCTTCATTTCAATTTTCAATTACTATATTCATCTAAAATAAACTACTTGCTCATTTTCTATTAATACATTGATTGAAAAGAACCAAGAAGAGAAATAGGAGCATTCACCATGGAACACCAGTCCATAGTAAAGAAAATCACTAAAAACTCAAATCCCAGTAAACAGAGCTAATTACAAGATGGTCAGGCCGTGTTTTCTTCTGAAGGAATCTAATGTGAAAATTGACTACAAAGTATTTTAGCACCTTTAAGATTTCAAATTGTTCTGATAGAATATGATCCGGAGATATGTATTCAGTCCTAAGGAATGCAATGGAACTGGGGGCTCTAGGGATATTGCAGGGAATTTTCAATGGCACATGATCACTAATAAATAGAAAATATGGGCAAATGCTACTTCAGAATTCAAATAGTAGTCAAAATCCTATTTTGTTATTATGTTTTCTTATACTGATATTTCATTATGTGCCCAATAACAGACATATTGGAAAACATTAACAATTTTGCCTAAGTAACTCGAATAAAAGGGACTTTTTTCTCTGTGTTTTTGTTGTAATTTTAGAAATTATATTTGAAATGAATAAATATCTGGTTATTGGGAGCCTACCAACATATACGAATGTGGATAGAGTGGAATACACTTTTTGAAAACGTCTTAAAATTGGCCTTTAAATGAAACTTCAATGACATTGTGAAGTATTAATAGCATGGAATTCTTACATTCCTTGCTACAATAAAAATAAAACTTAGGTTTACCTTGAAACTAACTATAAAGTGGAAAATGTCACACGTGTTAATATGTAATAATGCTTTAATAAAATATTGCTTTGAAAAATAGTGAATGTTACAGAAGTTTTGAAAAGAGTGGAAATCTATACTTAGATAAACTAAGTAGAAATTATTCTTTAAATCTTGAATTTTGGTTTCTTATAAATGAGACCATGGGCAGACAATAATTTATTCTTCTGACAATAAAATTCATAGATTATTCAGAGATTGGTTCAAACTTTCGCAGAGTTTCAGGAATGCAAACTGCAAATTGAAATTTCCAAAGAAGTAAAAAAATACAGTTAGGAGATTTTTTTTTTTTTTTTTGAGTAGGCTTCACACCAAGCCTGGAGCCCAATGCAGGGACTAAACTCTCAACCCTGAGATCAAGACCTGAGCTGAGATCAAGAGTCAACCATTTAACCAACTGAGTCACCCAGGCACACCGCAGTCATGAGACTTTAAATATTTTTTAAGATTTATTTATTCATTTGAGAGAGAGAGAGAGTGCAGCAGGGAGGGGCAGTGGGAGAAGGAGAGAGATTCCCAGCAGACTCCATACTGAGCACAGAGCCCAACACGGGGCTCCATCACAAGGCCCTGAGACCACAACCTCAGCTGAAACCAAGAGTTGGACACTCAACCAACTACACCACCCAGGTTCCCCAGTCATGAGATTTTTTAAAAGATCAGAATAACATCAAACATTATTATCTTCAAACATATATGTTACTGGTAAACAGCGTAGTTTATAAAGTTCTTAGAGATTATTTTGCAAGTAAGTTAATTTCCTCTGGTAAAGTGTCAATTAAATGTAACCAAAATAAATACTGGCTAAGAAGTTCAAAAACTTACAAAATTCAATTCCCAGACATTCTTTCAGAAAAAAAAAAAATTAAAACATACATTGTAGCAAAGCAAACAAAGCAAAAGTATGGAATCTGAAGAAGATGATGTGAGATAAAAGAAATAAAGATGAAGAAAAAAAAATGTCGATGATGTGAATTTTCTAAACTTTGAATGATTATTTCACAAAAAGTGCAATGAATGTTACAGCACAGTGTGATGCAAGACAAAACAAAATAAAAGCAATACATAAACACAGACAACAAAAAAAATACCCTCAAAAGTCCGCTGGGTATATGATATATCTGCCACTATAAAAAAGGTGGGGCTTCCAGCTGCTGCCTAATAATATGGAAATCTAGAAGGAGCACTGCTCCCCACCTTACTTTAATAAAAACAAGCTGAATTAATTTCAGATGTATAACTTGTTTTGAACCATTCAAATTGCCAGCAAAAAAACTGGCGCCGAATCTCAGGATTGGGTACATGCACGCAGGGCACAGCCAGCACACACTTTGGGTGATGAAGCTAGACACTGATAAGAAGAGTTCTGCTGGGATAGCTGACAAATGGGTGAAGACTGAGTGCAGACTGGGGAACAGTGTGAAACCTCTCTGAGGCCAAGGAATTGAGGAATCCGTATATTTTTGCAGGTTTTTATTCTATCGGTGGCACCAGGCACTCACAGAAAAGACTGGAAACAGACCCAGGAAAGGAGGCAACCTTATGGGAAGAGAGCAATAGCTAGGTGAAAGGGAAAGAAATTCCACAAAGATCCCTCTCTGCTGCATTATTTTGCTAGGGCCGTCATAGCAAAACACCACAAACAAAGTGGCTTAAACCACAGAAATTTTTTTTCTCACAATTCTAGAGGTTAGAAGTCTGAGATCAAAGTCTCAGTTGGTTGATTCCTTCTGTTGACTGTGAGGGAGAATGTCTTTTGTGCCTGTCTCTTAGCTTCTGCTAGTTGGCTGGCAACTTTGGCATTCCTTGGCCTGTAGACACACCACCCCAATATTTGCCTTTGTGTTCACATTAGGTTCTCCCTTTGTGCATCTCTGTCTCTGTGTCTCAATTTTTCTTTTTTTTTTTTTTTGAAGATTTTATTTATTTATTTGACAGAGAGAGAGACAGCGAGAGAGGGAACACAAGCAGGGGGAGTGGGAGAGGGAGAAGCAGGCTTCCCGCGGAGCAGGGAGCCCGATGTGGGGCTCGATCCCAGGACCCTGGGATCATGACCTGAGCCGAAGGCAGATGCTTAATGACTGAGCCACCCAGGCGCCCTAAAATTACTATTTATTTAAAAGAAAATTTGAGTTTAGGAAAGAAGTAGCAATAACAGATACATATATTTAAAAAAATTTTTTTGACTGTTGTAAATTGTTTATTTATTTATTTTAAAGATGTTATTTATTTGACAGAGAGAGACACAGTGAGAGAGGGAACACAAGCAGGGGGAGTGGGAGAGGGAGAAGCAGGCTTCCTGCGGAGCAGGGAGCCTGATGCGGGGCTTGATCCCAGGACCCTGAGATCATGAACTGAGCCGAAGGCAGATGTTTAATGACTGAGCCACCCAGGCTCCCCCCCCAATTTTTCCCTTTTTAAAAGGACATGAGGCATATTGAATCAGGGTCCACTCTAAGGAACTCATTTGAATTTTTTTACTTTTGTAAACATCCTATCACCAAATAATGTCACATTCTGAGATACAGGGAGTTAGGACTCCAACATGTGTTTCTGGAGGGACAAAATTCAACTCATAACATTTTCTGTCTACACTATAGAACACAAGCTTTAATCTGTGGGAAGGGCAAGAAGAATTGCTGTCCTTAGGGCACTACTAAAAATTCATTACCACTGGGACAAAGATCGGGGAAAACAATCCTACTTCTGGATGAGAGGCAGTACTATGTGCTGAGCCTACAACTGCAGTGAGAGGGACAAAGGAACTGAGAGGACCACATGGCCTAGACCCAGTTACACAGTGCATGTCCAAGACTAAGGCTTACAGAAGCAATGAGCACACCCCACCACAAGCCAACAAGTGACAAATGACGAGTGACACAGAATAGTGCTGACAGAGTCACAGGACAGGAACAGCATGTACAGAGGCTCTCATTAAGGTGCAGCACAGACAGAAGATCTACACCTCAGAATCAAATGGACATTTCTTTGGTAAACCATCCTCCATCCTAAACATAAGCTATCTCTACAGAAACTTAAAATCTGATATGCAATGACAGTAACCATGACAGCAATAACATCAAACCTAGTCCAACTCCTAAATACATTAAATGAAACTCTGCTGTAAAGGTCTATAGAAGGAAAAACGTACACATATCTGGATAGGAGAAATATCTCAGTCTCTGCTGACCCACAAAAAATGTCTTTCATCCAAAAATTATGAAGCACAAAAAATGCAAGAAAAAACAGAGCGTGAAGAGACAAAATGATCATAAGAATGAGACTCAGACATGACACAGATTCAAAAAATCTGATAAGAAACTTCCTAACTATGATTAAAAAGTTTAAGGCACTAATGGAGAAGGTGGGCAACATGCCGTATCATTTGGTATGCAAGGTGTCATAAAAAACTGATGGAATTTCAAATACTAGCAGTGAATAATTGGACTTTAAATCTTCTTAAAAAAAAAAAAAAGCAATATCATTTACTTGGGGTTGAAGAAACAAAGGAAGGAAGGCAAGAAGGCAGGTAAAGGTGTCCTGGCTGAATTATGTCACTCCAAAAATTAATGTTGAATCCCTAACTCCCAGTACCTCAGGATGTGACTGTACTTGGAGTTAGGGACTCTAAAGAGGTTATTAAGTTAAAATGAGGTCGTTAGGGTGGGTCCTAATCCAATGTGATGGCTGTTCTTATAAAAAGAGGACATTAGGACACAGAGATAGACAATAGGGAAGTGTGCTCACAGAGGAAAGGTCATGTGAAGACAGAGGAAGAAGGCAGCCATCTGAAAGACAAGGAGAGAGGCCTCAGAAGAAGCTGAACTTGCTGGTAGCTTTGACCTTGGACATTCAGCCTCAGAACTGCGAGACAATAAATTTCTGTTATTTAGACCACCTAGTTTATGATTTTTCTTCCCTAACAAATCAGTACAGAAGGGAAAGAAGAAAGAAAAGTAAAAGCAAAAGAAATGCCAAGATATAAATCCAACAAATTATCTGTAGAATCTGTACTCTAAAAGTGATGAGACGTTGAGGAAGAAATCAAAGAATACCTAAATTAAAGGAGAAAGATACTATGTTCATAGACTGGAGGCTCAAATATGAAAATTAAGGCTTAATTATTTAACTAATTATTATCAAGAGGCCAACTCTACCCAATTTGATCTACAGATTCAACACAGTCTTAATCAAAGTTCCAGTTGTATATTATAGATAGTAACAGAAGATTCTAAAATTTTTATAGAAAAGCAAAATACTAAAACAGCTAATATAATTTTGAAAAAGAACAAAGTTGAAGGATTCCATTACCTGATTGATGTAGATCAATGTAACAGAATAAAGAATCCAGAAAACATACACATACACACACACATAGTAAGAGTCAACAAATTTTTTTAACAAATGTGCAAAGACAATTGAAAGAAAGGACAGTTTTTTAACAAATGGTGCTGGAACAACTGGACATCTATAGTCAAGAAAAATGAGTCTGGACCCATTGCATAGTATCCAAAGATCACCTCAAAATAGATAATAGACCTTAAATATAAAACATAAAGGCATAAAACTTGTAGAAGGAAACTTACATGACCTTGGCTTACATAATGAGCTTTTGAATACAATACTAAGAACATAATCTATAAAAGAAAAAAAATTGGCAAATGGGACTTATTAAAAATATAAACTTTTGCTGTGTGAAAGATATTGATCAGCAAGTGAAAAAAACATTCCAACAGATTGGGACTAAATGTTTGTATATTATATATGGGAAATAAATTGTCTCCAGAAATTATAAGGAACTCACAAAATTCAACAATTAGAAAAGAAGAAAATAATTAAAAACTCAATGATTAAAAATTTTTTAAAAAAAATAAGCAAAAGGTCTCAAAAGATACTTTACCAAAGAAGATATATGAACGCCAACACACACACACACACACACACGGATGTTTAATATCTTTGGTTATTTAGGAAATAAAAATTTAAGCTATGATGAGATATTGCTATACACTCACTAGGATGTTAAAAACAACTAGCAATAACAGGTATTTATGAGGATGCTGAGCAATTGGAATGCTCATACATTTGCGGCAGGAATGCAAAATGATAGCCACTTTGAAAAATACTTTGGCAGTTTCTTAAACAGTTTTCACTTACTTTATGACCCAGCACTACACTCCTGGGTTTTTAAACCAAGAGAAATGAAAATTTATGGTCACGTAAAAACCTGTATGTCAATGTTTACAGTAAGTTTATTCATAATTGCCAAACACATCAAAGTGTCTTAACTGGTAAATAGATAAGTACACTATGATACATCCATACAACAGAATTCTACTCAATAATAAAGAATGAATTATCGATGAATATAACAACATTAAATGAAACATAAATGTATCTTGCTAAGGAAAAGAAGCAAATCCAAATGGCTACATATTGCATGATTTGATTAATACGTCATTGTGGAAAAGACAGAACTATTAGCAGAAAACAAAAGCAGTTGCCAATGTATTGGGTGGGGGAAAGTTTATGCAGAGTAACACAGGGGAATGTTTGGGATGATGGAACATTTGTGTGGAACTGCAGTAGTGAAAACACAACTCTATGCATTTGTCAAAATCCATAGAAATGTACACCACAAAAAATGAATTCTGCTATACGTATACTAATTAAAAAAAAAAAAAGGTATATGGAGGGGTGCCTGGATGGCTCAGTTGGAAGAGCATGGAACTCTTGACCTCATGGTCATGAGTTCGAGACCACCACTGAGTGTGGAGATTATTTTTTTTAAATCTATTTTTTTAGTAAAGTAAACCCCTTTCAAAAAAAAAAAATAGTGTATGGAGATAAGCTGGTACATGGACCTTTATAAATGAATCTAATTGAAAAACAAATCAATCATCTAACCACCCTGGAAAGTATGAGGAAGAAAGGAGCTAATCTAACTAACTTTGAAAAACAGTGCTTTGGCAGGACAATGTGAAGTTAAGACCAAAACAATATTATACAAATACATTACAGTTACAAAATTTGTTCTTACGAGAGTATGGATTAGGAATTCCATAATTACTGTATTTGAATATTAAATTTGAATAAATAAATTAAGGTATTACAGATAATGAGAGCCAGGTTTTTATGGTCAAAACTTTTTTAAAGATATAAAGAAATGGAGAGGGCTAGAATTAACCCTTTGATGCCAGCCGTAGTTGAAATATCAATACAGAGTCCTATAAAGAGGTGGAGAAATAAACTTAGGTGTGTATATCCATGAGTTAGCTTACTGTGTGTTTGCCTGTGTATAAAACTTAGCTATATCTACTAAGAGGGGCTGGAAGCAGTGACCCTCCATTAGAAATGGGAAAAAACAGAGCCCATGATCTTGGTTTCTAAATACTATCCTCCAATAATAAGTGCCAAGGCTCTTTGGAGAAGTAGTTGATTCCTTGTTTGGGGTATGAATAATACAAGGTAAATCTGGAGCATCTTCTGACTTTCTGGTGCCAGAAAGTAAGGAAATACTTAAAAAAAAAAAAAAGTATGGAGGTATATCCAAAGAGCACAGGAGCCAATGTGAAGAGCTCCCCATGGACAAAATGGCAATAACCCGAGCAACAAAATAAATAACCATTGTTGGGAGCTATATCCCAAAGAATAGAATAATTACCCTAGAATCAGTACTAATAGAATAACTGAGTAAATAGAGAAATAATAACAATTCTTCTTTATACAAGTCCAATTAATAAATACAGAAGAAATTAAAGACACGGAAAAACTACTACTAGAACATTACAACAATAATTGCTGAAGGCAAGATCCACCAATGCTGAAATTAGGAGAGAATTTAAGCAGACTAAATAAATATTTATTTAATCTCAGTATCTCCTGTAAAATATTTAGGGATTATAAAAAGAAAAATAGAAAAAATTACTTTGGGAGAATGCTGGCAGCTCCCACCCTCGCCAAGTGATTAGCACCACCAGTAACACACGGGTATGTCATATAACACCTGATATGATACACTAAGAAGGGAACATATCTTTTTTTTTTTTTGTATTCTTTTCAACAGCTCATTATCTCAATGTAGTCATAAGAAATTATCAGGCAAACCCAAATTGAGACACAGTCTGCAAAATAACTAATTAGTGTTCTTCAATAATATCAAGGTCTTTAAAGATGTGGACAGAATGAGGAACCGTTGCAAATTGGAGGAAGCTAAGGAGACATGACAAGTAAATGTAATCTGGATTCCTGACCTGCATCTTGGAAAAGAAATGAGATGTTAGTAGGCACACTGATAAAATTCAAATACATTCAGCAGTTAATATATTTCACCAGGGCTAATTATGTAGTTTTGATAAACATTCTATAGATATAGAAGATGTTATCATAAGGAGAAGCTAGCTAACTAAGGGTGTATGGGGAACTCTATCTAGAATTTTTGAGATTCCTTTTTAAGTCTAAAATAACTCAAAATTTAAAAAAGAAAATATGGGCTCTTCTTTTCCCTTTTCTTTTCCCTTGGCCTTCTCTTGGGGGGTGGCTGCACAGCCAGAAGCTAGGGAGTCAGCCAAGTCTGTGAGGAAGTGAGGTGAGGAAAAGGCAGCCGCAGGGTCTAAGGTACAGCTCACCAATGAGGCAGCTTCGGCTCTCTTCAGCTCTCCTCGAGCTGCATTGCACCTTACAGTTATTTATTCAAGCACACCTTGCTTTATTGTCCTTCACTGTATCGCACTTTGCAGATACTGTATTTCTTTACAAATTGAAGGGTTATGGTAACCCTGTGATGAGCAAGTCTCTTGGTGCCATTTTTCCAGCAGCATCTGCTCCCTCCATGTCAGTGTTACATTTTGGTAAATTTCACAATATCTCAAACTTCTGCATTATTATTATATTTGTTATGGTGATCCCAGATCAGTGATTATGATTCACTAAAAATCTAGGTGATGGCTAGCAGTTTTTAGCAATAAAGTATTTTCTAATTAAGATAGGCAGGGTTTTTTTTTTTTTTTAGACATAAAACAGTACTGGAGTATAGTGTAACCATAACTTTTATATGCACTGGATAACCAAAAATCATTTGATTCTTTTTATTGCAATATTTGCTTTATTATGGTGGTCTGGAACCAAACTAGCAATATCTCCAACTTATGCCTGTATTCACATCTTCTGGTTTTAGCTCTTTCATTTGACTTTAGGATACCTGCTAGAATCCACCTGTTACTGAAAACTTCCAAACATAAACCTCAAATTGAGATTCACATATGGTGACCAGTTCACTCTAGGAAAATGTGTGGGAATCTCCTGTGACACCTCTCCATCTTCTAGAACTTTCATTTTAAACCTAGAATTTCCAATTTGATTTCATTTTACACTCAGGAGATGGAGTTCCATGACCTTGTCTGTCAGTAACATGTGAAACATGTAGGTAAAATGAAAGTTTTAGCTGAGACTTCACAATAATATGCAAATGAGTTGTGGATCTCCAGGGCCAGCAGGAAATGGGTGGACAGGGACCAGTTAGACAAGTCTTAAACCTTACCTATACTGCATTTATAAGTATTTCCAAAGAGTAAGAGAGAAGGTTATTTGTGAAGGGAGTTTTTGAGGGAGCAACTGATACATAAAAAGAATGCTCTTCACATCAAACCAGGTGAGAGGCACTTAAATGGATCCCCTGGGAGAAGCCAATATGTGTGCTTATAGTTGAAGGACAGAGTGGATTGGCCCCTGTCACCAACAGTTTTGGGGATGATTATTCCTTACGGACCAGATGTGGCCAAGCATGAGGAAAAGCCATTATGGAGTCATTTTAGGTCCAAATGACCTAGAGAGTCATAGGGTCATCAGCAGAGAGAAGCTAAATGTATTGCCAGATTCCTAGGGGCTAGAGACTGTGTAAGTGATTAGCTAGAGTAGAAAGGCTTTCATCTCGGTCAAGGAAGCTATAGGTGAAAGAATCCAGTAAAAGGAGATCTCTAAAGAACACTCCTACTAGAGCCAATTCTAATCACCAGCCAGACCTAGAGATTATGACTCTAGCTCACAAGAGAGTCATAACAACTTCCTATCTCCTCTCCTTTCACACTTCCCAAACTCTGTCACTTGGCCTGAAGGATCTGAAGCTACAGTAAGCAAGCTGGATAGGATGGACAAAAATTGACAGGTCTATGTGGTGACTGAAGAAAAAGATAAAAAAAAGAAAAATCCACATATATGTCCCCATTCTCCTACGATCAGTTCCCTATTTGTGACAGGCCTTGGATAATGGAAGAAACAAGACATCATTAAACCAAGAGTTTTGCCTACTCCAAGTGACTGGACAATTTAATTACTGATTAGAGAACCTTGTATCAAGGAGGAGTCAAGGGATTCCTTGGAAAGGGGACCTGTATCTCCGTAGGAAAGATTGCTTTGGTTTCCTCTTTTGTAACCCTTGTGTAACTTACAAGAAGAGAGATTCTACTAGAGAAAGAAGTAAAGGGGATTCCAGACCAAGGCAAGAATTCTCTCAAGATGCAACACACAAACACACGTTTGAGGAATGAGAAATACTTCAGGGGCCTGGAGCTGGGGAAGTAAAGCAGAAAGTTGATCTTGAAAAAGTGAGCCATTTGAAAAGAGTGCCACAAACAGTGGGGCTGAAATAATTAGATCTATTCAGAAAACAACTGAATACTAAGGGCATATTGGGTCAGGGTAAAAATAGAGACTGAATACCCGTCAAGGGTGATAAGCTGTCAACTTTCCAAGATGATATAAAATCATGAAGAAAAGTAAAGTCTTTGTAGATGAAGAATGGTAATGTGGATTTGAGTTTCACGATAAGATCATGGGCTAGAAAAATAGGTATCGGTTATAACTGAAGCAATAAACATAGCTGTCATCAGCCAGGACATGGAGAGGAATATTAAGCAGAACTTTGGGCAATATCAGCACACAATGGCACTGGCAGGGAAACAGAAGATGGAGAAAAACTGAGAACAAGAATGAGGAAAAAGCAGTTGGTACAAGCCAAATACGAGAACATCAAGAAGGTCAGATTCAGCTGAAAGATCAAGCAAGAGGAAAGACAGAACAGGTCATTGGACTTGGCGATTGAAAGCTCACACATAATTTTAAGGGGAACATTTTCAGGGACTCAATTTCCTCAATTTAAACATTGGGACTAGTGGAAATAAACTTTAATGCTCCCTCCAGCAATAATAATTCTGTTCTCTGGGATGTAGGTTCTGAATCTAATTTGAATTATGGCATGTCTTAATTACCTGGTTTTCTTCAGTTCCAGAAGTGATATATTTAAGCATTATTACCACAACAATTTACCATATGTGTATGTCTATATGGATGTACCCTCAAAATGTTTAGTTTATATAAAATGATTTGGCAGTGGGTGGCCTCAAAGGTAAAGAAAAATCACACCATTGTTCTGTTTTATTAAAAAGATCTCACCCAATAGTATAGTCAAAATTTAGTACTAGTCTTTTTTGTAAAACAGAGATTGGTAAGAGATAAGAAATACAGTTAAATTTAAGATAATCTTTAATAACTTTCTATAAAGTTCTTCCTAACAGTATCTGATTGTAGAGAGAGAGGTTTCATTAAAAAAATGAACTTTATTTCTCAAATTACATCTATGTGGTTATCATGTTTTTAAAGACATTGGAGTCATTTATTATTTAAGCAGAAATTCACTCTATTGAGTCAGGAATAGGCTTTGCCATTTTGTATTAATAATTTGATGTTTCCTACTCAATTCATTTCAACAGTAGTCCTTTTCCATTATGAACAACTACAATTGCTTATTCCCTTTATTACTCTCATAAATATAATATTTGTGATATTTAGCATATCAAATGCAAGATGAATTTTAAATATTCCACATAGGAAAACTTGGAATTGGGAGGTCTCTTTATTCTTGGAATGATTTATTATAGAGTTTATTCTGGTGCAATTGTTTTTGGAACTTTCGAATACATTCCTCCCTTTAATGTGTAGATTTTTGATGTTATCCTACTATAAATAAATAAATGTTTTAACAAATTATAAAATCCAATGGATATATTTTTTTTAAACTCACACTGTTTATAAAATACATTAATTAATTTGCAAAATTTAAATATTGATGCTTTTCGGGGCACCTGGGTGGCTCAGTTGGTTAAGCGTCTGTCTTAGGCTCAGGTCGTGATCTCAGGGTCCTGGGATGGAGCCCCACATCTGGGCTCCTTGCTCAGCAGGGAGTCTGCTTCTCCCTCTGCCTGTCGCTCCCCTGCTTGTGCGCGTGCTCTCTCTCTCTCTCTGACAAATAAATAGAAATCTTTAAAAATTGATGTCTTTCATACAAACATCTAAATTTGTAATTTATTTGAAAAATTGGAAGGTCTGGTATGGCCACATGAAGGCTACTCTCCCGGCTGATGGAATCGAGAAGAGACGGCAAGTGTTCTGAAGTTCAAAATCCCCACCCAACCTCATCTGTGTATTTTATCTATGTAAGCTGGCCACTAAAGGCACATAGGTTTTAGGTTTGTAATCCCTGCTTAAAACATGTTTCAGGGCGCCTGGGTGGCTCAGTGGGTTAAGTGTCTGCCTTTGGCTCACGTCATGATCTCAAGAGTCCTGGGATCGAGTCCCATATCAGGCTCTCTGCTCAGTGGGAAGTCAGCTTCTCCCTCTGCCTGCCCCTCTCCCCGCTTGTGCTCCCCACCTCTCTCTAATAAATAAAATCTTTAAAAAGAAAACAAAAATGTGTTTCAATTGACTTTGAATCCAGCTTTATCTTTGGAAGTTTACTTATTTCAAGTTGAGTGAGAATTTGTAGTTTAAAAGTCTCTGAGAGAATATATATTTGAGCCTGATATGTATTGCTTACATTTAAATTTTATCTAAATTCTGTCCTTCTCACAAACCCTACAAAAAATGTGTCTTCCTTTGTCTGGTGAGAGGTCCCTGACTTCTGATGTACAATCTTTCTTGTTGCAGCATATTAACATCCCTGTACTCAAGTCACTTCCAAAGGTATTTATTAAGAAGCTATGGAACTGGGGCGCCTGGCTGGCTCAGTTGGTTAAGCATCTGCCTTCAGCTCAGGTCATGATCCCAGGGTCCTGGGAGGGGGCCCTGTGTTGGGCTCCCTGCTCATTGGAGAGCCTGCTTCTCCCTCTCCCTCTGCTGCTCCCCCTGTTTGTGCTTTCTCACTCTCTCTTTCAACTAACTAAATAAATAATATATTTAAAAAAAAAAAAAACCTAAGAACAAGTGTAAGGTAAAATGCTGGAAGAATGTTACTGGGCTGTAATCAAGTCAAACAATGTTACTTTTAAAGTAACACGTATCAGTACATGGAGTAAAAAAAGTACTTGGGAAAATAGCAAAAGGAACTAATAGAGTTTAATCACATATTAAAATTTCCTGTAGTACAACAGTATTTAATCTATTTGCCAACCCTATCTATAGCTTATTGATGGTGAAAAAGTTCTATTTGTAATTTCCATAAAGCATTTTGTAGAAATGCCAGCAGAAAAACTAAATAATCATCACCATAATAATAAATTCTCAGTTGGTCAAGAGTATCTTACATTATCTTAAAGTTCTGTCACAAATCTTTATTTCCTATAATTAAATGAATTCATGTATTAAAAGGGTTCTCAATAGGAGTTGGCATGTCCCCCGAGGGGCATTTGGAAATGTGTAGGGTATTTGCGAATGCTGTTTAGTGAGCAAGAGGCACAGATATATAATAGATGCAATGAGTGGGCCAGTGCCCTAAAGAAAGAATTAGCACACTCAAATGCCAAATGTATGCCCATAAAAAACCACAGCACTAACAAGGCATGGGCTTAGCTTCTGAGAGCAGTTTTGCAACTTGGCAAGTCACTTTCTCTCAAAGTCGTAGCTTTCTTATGTGTTCCAAGGAAAGTACTTTCCTGCTTATTTCTTGACTGGTTTATCTAGAAAACACTAATTTCTTCCTTTTCTAAGGGCCTATAACAATTAGAGTTGTAGCAGCATAGCTCTGTGTGTGTGTGTGTGTGTGTGTGTGTGTGTAAGTAGCAAAAGATATATACTACATATTTTCTTTTCCATAAATTATAAATCCAAATTAGATTTTCAACTTCTTGAGCACATAAACTTGGAGATATATAAATATATAAAATAATACATTAGTGGCAAAATTGTTGACAATTAAGTTCTTAAATACTCAAAGAATCTATGATTTCTCACTCATGTTTACCGTCATAGGAGTAAAACTATTCCTTCAATGGAGAAGATATTTATCATTTTTTATAAAATCAAGTTTTCATTACTTCCTCATAGTTTTTCTATATGTTAAATAATTATTACTTGGAAAATAATTTATGTTTACAAATTTATGATTTCCATAAAATAATATATTGATAATGGGTCAATTCACTGTTCTAAGATTAGTAAGAACAATTTTTCATAATGAATAATTATTAGTTTACTAAAGTTTTGAAAAAATATTTCTGTATAAATGCAGAATCCATCTAGTCAATCTTTGAATATAATTTTATCATTATGGTATTCTCATTTTGAAAAGATACTCCAATATCCTAACAGATTAAATCAGTTGATATAAGCCTTTTCTAAACTTCTGCCATCTGATTAAATTCCTTGTAAAATTTTCTCAAACTCAGACATACTCTTAACTTATATAAATTACATTAATTTTAGATATCTGTGAGAAAGTGAGAATAAAATATAGCTTAGATATGCTAATACATACAAAAAAAATACATCTTTTTTGCAAACTCCTAACCTTGATTCCTACTCATTCCTTTAGGAGGTTTTTTTTTTTTTCTTCTTCTTTGCTCATTAAGATCTTTTAGTCCTAAAGATTAATGACATTTTCAAACCATTTTAGACTGTTCCTATGAGGTACTAGACTATATATATATGTTGATCTCTGCCCCAGGTTCCTGGCACAGGGCTCCTAAAACCCTTGTAATTTGTAAGTGATAAGAGTACAAGGATCATCTCTTATTCTAATTAGGCAACACTGGGTGGGCTTCTGGATGACTCCTGGATGGAGGTTGGTCACCAGAAAAACCAGGCCATAATGAGAAGTTTAGAATTTTCAGCAATTCCCTACCCCCATCAATCTCTTGAGAAAGGAGAAGGGCTTAAAATGAAGTTAGTGATTATTCATACCTATGTGATGAATGAAGCCTCCATTAAATCCTGAAGTTTGGGGTTTGGAGAGCTTTCAGGATGGCAAACACATTCATACCAGGAGAGTGATGCATCCCAACTGCAGGGGGACAGAAGCGCCTACATTCAGGACCCACCCAGGCCTCTCCCGTATAGATCTCTTCATTGGCTGTTCATCTGTATTCTTTATCATATCTTTTAATAAACTGGTAAATGTAAGTAAGCATTTCCTGGAGTTTTGTGAGCCACTCTAGCAAATTAATCAGATTTGAGGAGGGGGCAGCCAAATCAGATGGACGTTGTATGTTATCTGGGGACCTACTCTTTGCAGGTGGCATCTGAAGTGTGGTGGAAAGCAGTCTTATGGGATTGAGCTCGTAGACTGTTGGATCTGACACGATCTCTAGAGATTCTGTCAGAATTGAGTTAATTGATAGAACATTTAGCTGGCATTGCCAAGAATGGCCTGTTGTGAGGAAAAACCTCAACAAATTTGGTGGCCAGAACTGACAGCCATGGAGTTCTGTGTAAAAGTAAAGGAGACACTAACAGGGGAGAAACTCATAGTAGGACAGCTGGTTTTTCCCTACACAGGAGGAGGGAAAGCTGAGTTTTCCTTTATAGTTCCTAATGAACCTATTAAAATACCTCTTCATCCAAGAAGCATTAAACAATTAAACTGAGTCATTTTGCTTTTGACTTGTTATTTAGAAGAATGTTAAAGCTGTTTAAAACATTTATTTGGGTTATCATTTAGCTTTCTGCTAAATTTGAGCAATGAACTGTGTAACAACACTGTAGGAATAAATAGAGAACAAATACATAATTTCTGATAAAGCCTATTTCAACACATCCTTTAATTGTTAATTGGGCTTTCCTGGAAAGAACAGATAATTATTACTTTTTTTTTTTACAGTTCTTAATATGTCTTCTTTCTTGAATGACCTGCCTGAGAAACATAATATTCAAACGAAGGAAAGTATAGAGACTAGGGATGGCTGCGGTACTGAATTGTGAATCTTTTCAAGAGCATTAATAGGTACTGAGTGCAGAGTTCCCTCTAGAAACAACTCACATACTTTAAGTGGATTTTTTTTAATGGAATAAGTTTAAAAAAAGAAAATCCTAGAAGCATTACATTAACTGAATGGTTGGTACCAAAAAGATTCACTTAATGTGGGTTACCAGGTAGGAAAAGTAATGATTTACCCTTTAGTCAACACAATAAATAGAAAATACTTCATTAGTGCCTATGGTTTTCAAGAATGCCATTCTACCTTAAAGCATGAACCCAAGGATAAAAACACAATGGAGACTAAGGACCTTCATATTCACAAATTCAGTAGAAACCTTTTGTCTCAATTTTATTTGAACATCCTGCTGTACCTGGCACCTTTCATAAAGCTCATCTGATAAAGCCCACCAAGGACTAACCTGTAAGATCTCATAATACTATTAAGGTAATACCTCCTGAACACATTCTAAATGCCAAGGAGCTCATTTTATCCTGACAACAACAAAGAGATACATAATATTCCTATTTTACATATTAAAAGCCACACCACAAAGTATGTCATATTGTTAAAGCAACCAAATATCTGTTTGTTGGTGAATTAACTGTTCATTTGTTTTGTGCAGGCAGGCACAGCTGAATTGACCAGTAAGGTGAGCAAAACTGTTGATCACTGTACATTAGTGCAGAGCAGATGGACTAATCTCCAGGTTTGGACTTATAAATGGTGCCTTAGTCAGCTGAACTAACTTTAATATATCTTTAGTGAAATCTAACGACTAAAAAAATTCCACCTTAATATCAAATTACATAGTTGTCCAAGAAGTAAAGAACTATAAGGAAAAATGTCAAAGAAGAACTTCTTAAAATTTGAGGAGTAAAAACTTAAATTTGTGGTTGTAAAAATCACTCATGTTGGAAATTTAGTATTTAACAGGACATTCTTCACACATCTTACAATTTTACATGACACCAGAATAATAATCAGAAGACAAATGGGATAATTTAATATCACTCAGAAGTGATTTGATAATTAACTAATAACAGCTTTTTGCAGTCCATTGAGAATTGCATTACTAGATTTATTTCACAGAGTCTGCTATGGGTAACTTATTTAACAACCGTAATCAGTCTGAATGGAACTGGATTAATCTGCATTCTCAGAAGCAAAAGGGGAAAAAAGAGTAGCGAAAATTCGCTGAAGCTTCAACCCAAGCATGTTGAAATATGTCAAATTAAACAGCCCCAAAATATGCAACCATGTGCAACTATTTAGCATGATGCCCCAGTTTATGAAAATCTCTCCCTCGGGAAACACACTTTAATTGTCTAAGATTCAAATACAAGAAGGAATACGCAAGAATTAAAGCATTACTATAAAACTCAACAACAAAATAAAGACTTTGTTTTATTTATCTTAATTTCCCTCACTTTCTCTGTTTTATTTTTTTTTTAGATTTCATTTATTTATTTGTCAGAGAGAGAGAGAGCACAAGCAGGGAGAGTGGCAGACAGAGGGAGAAGCAGGCGACCTGCTGAGCAAGGACGCGATGTGGGACTCCATCCCAGGTACCCTAGGATCATGACTTGGGCCAAAGGCAGACACTTAACTGACTGAGCCACCCAGCCATCCCACTTTCTCTGTTTTAAAAGACGCTTTAACAGTAATTATTGGGACTAATATTTTCTTCTTTGATACTTTCACCAACATTACTGCCCCTTATTTATACAAGTTTAAAGCATCTCAAACTTTCATTGTCTGTTGGCAATACTTAAATTTGCTTCTGATGGGTCATTTATTATATTAGGCAGCATTGCATAAGCTATCACAAATTGAAAGATAACATTGGGGGAATTGAGAAGGAAATGTCTCTGACATTTATTGTCGACCACCAAGAACTGTGCAAAGTACCAGAGAAGCACAAATAAAGCAGATGCCATTTTAGCATTTAAGTTTTCCAAAAAGTTCAGGAAAGACTTCACTTCTTTTGGTAAATGCTGCACCTGACTGCCATTATATACAAGTTCTGTCCTGAAGTAGCACAGAAGGGGTTATAAGCTTCACCTGATAGAGTCAGAAAAGATCACAGAGGTAGTAACAAGAAAGCTTTAATTTGAACCATGAATTGGGATTTTCCAGAGTAATAATAATGTGAAAAGACAGATAATGCTTGGATAATGATAATTAAGGTGTGACTGCTGAACCATAAACCCTAAATGAACAATGAGGCTGGCTCTGAACTGACAGATACACGTACCTGGGGAAGTGAGGGAGGTTAATGAAAAGAAAGACACAAAATGCTATAGTCAGGGTCTCTGGTGGGTGGGATTTCTAATGAATTTTATTTTCTGCTTTATACATAATTGCACTTTCACAAATAAAATGTCAAAGATTAAATGGTAAATATCTAAATAATTTATTAAATAAGAAAAAAATTAATCGTTGGAGTAACAAGGTTGAGAACTGATAAAGGGGTAAATTACAACAGCTTGGTATAATTGCCTAAGGAGCATTTAATTTATTTATACATTAGCATTTACCAAAGTGTTTTTTCTATAGTCCCAGTCCCACGAAATTCTCACGGGGAGGCACAGACAATAACAAAATCAAAAAACACTAGATATTATTTCACCCTCTTTGAAACTAGCAACATATTTATTATGTTTAAGGCTCTAAGAAGTCCTGTGCTTAAGAAACTTGTTTAAATTTTTTTAAACATCTCCCAAATGTATTTGGCTTAAAGCATTTTAAATGCAATTGGCATTAACACTCTGAGGAATACACTTTAGGAAATGCCACTGAAGGCAGTCAGAACAATCAATAGTTTTTTAATTTTTTTTTTTACTTTGAAATATTCCCAAAGTAAAAGCCCCAAAAGAAATTTAACAAAAAAATGACAAGTAATTATTTTCTAAATAATTTGAAAGTAAGTTGCCAAATTCACCTTCCATGACTCCTAAAGTATTGGCATGTATGTTCAACAAAGAAGGATATTCGCCAACATAACCATTATAGGACCGTCAAAATAAGTAAATTAAAATGGATACAATAATTTAAAGTAATTCTCAGACCTCTTCCAAGCTTTGCCACTTAACATAAAAATGTTCTTTGTAGCTATGGGTTTTAGCTCAGAATTATGTGATTCATTTAGTTGTCTTTAGCCACCATTAGTCTGGAACAACTACCTTGACTTTCATGACCCTGACACTTTTGAAGATTACAGGACACGTATTTTTAGAATACTCTTCATTTGGGCTTGCCTGATGCTTCTTCGTGATTAAATTCAGATTATACATCATTGGCAGAAAAAAATTATAGAAGTGATCCTCTGTTCTTTTTGTTGTAGTCTATAAGCTGTCACACAATTTCAGTTTGTTGAAAGACAGGGTAGATTCACTTTGAACACTTGATCACTGGAGTCTGTAACAGGCTTGATCTACTGTAATGTTACTCTTTTTTTGGTTTCTAATTAAGAAGTCATTTGTAGGATGGTACTTTGAGCTGTGTAAATACGCTGGCCCTTGAACAACACAGGTTTGAACTGCACGGGTCCATTTATATGTGGATTTTTTTCAATAAATACAGTACATCATTGTAAATGTATATTCTCATCTGTATGATTTTTTAATACTTTTTCTCTAGTTTACTTTATTGTAAGAATACAGTATATAATACATATAATATATAAAATGTGTGTTTATATTATTGATGAGGCTGCCTGGTCAATAGTAGGCTATTAGTAGTTAAGTTTTTGGGGAATCAAAAGCTATACATGGACTTTTGACTGCATGGGGGAGGGGTCAGAGCCCCTAATCCCTGCGTTGTTCAAGGGTCAATTGTATTCTGTTCCTCATATGGTAAACACACCCTAAGGTCATCCCTATGATTCCCACCTTTTGCCATTCCTGCCCCAGTACAGTCTCCTCTATAAGAAAAAACTGTGACTTGCTTCTAATCAAAATATGACAAAATTGATGGAATGTCATTCCCATGGTATTTATTTGTTTGTTTGTTTTAATATATATGACTTTGCATTGCTAGCTGACTCATTCTGGAGTCCTGCTCTCTGTGGCTGGCCTCAGGGAACACTAAGCTAATACTTCTACAGCCATCAGGAAATGAATTCTTCCAACAACCTGAGTAAGTTTGGAAGCAGAATCTTCCCCACTTGAACCACCAGATGAGAACCCAGCCCTGACTAATATTGATTGCAGTCTTATAGAGAACCCTGGATAACACCTTAATTGCCGCCTTGCAGAGAACCCAGTCATCCTGTGCTCAACTTCTGACCCACAGAAACAGTGAGATAATACATTTATATTGTTTAAAACCTGCTACATTTGTGGTAATTTGTAACACAGCATAGAAAACTAATACACTTACTGAAGTTTCAATTAACTGATTAATTTCAGTATAGTCTCATATTTTATTTATTCCTATTTTATTCAATAGATTATAATCTGATACTATCAATATTTATTTTGATGCTCAAATGATTATAGATTTGCAAGTGGCATTTATTATCAATTTGGTATGTTATCATCAGTCTTTGAGCACTTTCTTATTTTCTGGCACAACATGATATTCTAGGCTCATCTTGTATTATCCGGCTCCTGGGAATGAGCCATTTTCCACTGAGCATTGATTCATTAATAGGGAATATTTTTTTTTAATATTTTTTAAATTTATTTTTTGAAAGAGAGAGAGACAGCAAGAGAGGGAACACAAGCAGGGAGAGTGAGAGAAGGAGAAGCAAGCTTCCCGTGGAGCAGGGAGCCCAATGAGGGGCTCGATCCCAGGACCCTGGGATCATGACCTGAGCCAAAGACAGACGCCTAATGACTGAGCCACACAGGCGCCCCAGTAGGGAATATTTAAAAGACAAGATCTATTTTCTTTTTTTCTTTTAAGATTTTATTTATTTGACAGAGAGAGCTCACAAGCCGGGGAGAATGGCAGTGGGAGAGGGAGAAGCAGGCTCCCCACTGAGCAGGGAGCCTGATGCAGGGCTCAATCCCAGGACCCTGGGATCATGACCTGAGCTGAAGGCAGGTGCTTAATTGACTGAGCCACCCAGGCATCTCAAGATCTATTTTCTAGATACGATTATTGCTATGCAGTGTCCCTGCTACCAAGCAGAGCTAGAGATGCACACATGTGCACACACACATGCATAAGATAAACACATATGTACATATATTTTATTCATATACATAAATATATGTACACCTATATTTTATTATATATGTATCTATTGAAAACCATGAGTTTGCTCACAGGCTTCCAGTTTAGTCCAACACCATGGTTGATGCTAATTTTATCTCTTTCCACATTTATAATTCACATCTTTGACAATAAGGAAACTAGCACCTATTCTTTATGCATTTACTTATTTGTTCAACTTCCTAGAAGAGAACAATGTCTGATTCCTACCAAACTCCTCCTCCTCTTCCTTCCCTACACAGATGCCCTCTTCATCTTACTTGGGCTAAGAAATTCCCACCACAGGCTATTGTCACTACTCCACCATTTAGTGGACACTCCTCATCCTGCTCAGCCTTCAATATCCCATGCCAGGCAGCCCTCCCATGCAGACACTGCTTGGGCTCTGATACCACACAGTGCTCTGCTCTTCTGTAAAGACACTTCTTCAATCTTCTTAGGCTTTGACATGACATGCCAGATGTCCCCCACCATGAACAACCTCCTCAACCAGCTTGAGCTCTGATGTCCTACACCGGGCTGTATTTCCTCTTTATTTAGCTCTCACTAAACTACTCTGTGTTGGCTGTCTTCCAGTGTGACTACTTTCTTTACTACCCTCAGGCTCTAAAACCTCATGCTGGGCTGCATATAGTCTCTGAAGCTTAAACTAATATAGTCCATTATTCAAACTGAATGATATTAGCTCCACCATTCTAAAAGAAACAGCAGCCAGAAAGACTGATAGAGGCAGACAGAAAAAAAAGAAAAGACACAGCGACACATTTTTTTAATGTACTGGTGGAAATGAGCACACTGAGTGGTATGATATCGAGGAGGAAAACAATCACAGCTTCAAATGTAAAGCCATATAGTTTGCTTTAGCAAAGTAACGATTTTTAATGTAGCATGTTACAAATTTTCAAGTGCCAGATCTTTTAGACTTTATAATTCTAACATTATACGTATGTACATATATATTCAGTTTTCCTCATATTAACGGCTTAAGATCCTGACTAGTAGTTAAGTGACTTACTTTTGCTAAGGTTTAAGTATGCATACTTGACTAACATTCTAAATAGAAAAATCAACAAAAAGACACATGTGCACAACAATAACTTTATGTAAACGAAGCTGGCTTTGCATAAGTCTACAGATATGAGCAAAGCCTTTTTAGACAGCATATCATAATTTCAAAGGACATGTGGTCTTACTCTGTCGTAATATATTAATTTGCTAAATACTTATTAAAGTGTAAATTATGTATTTAAATCATTAAGAAAAATGACAAAGTGAATTTTCATGTAGTTTTAAAGCTGTAAATGAACTTAGAATTCACTAATAAGTGTGACAGAAAGATAAGTTAAAGACAGTTTTCCAAGAATTTATATTCTGCTCAGGGAAGCAGAAAGTAAATAGATCATTATAAAACAATAGAAGACTTAAAAAATTGTGATAAAGAGTTGAGAAGAAAACAGAGAAGGAATAATCATGACCTTGAAAACAATATTTTAATATTTATTTTTCAGTGAATTTAAGAATGAGAAAATCTAAATGACTTTCCCATAATCCCAAATATTCAATGCTAGAACTGCGACTGGAAGAAACTCTTCCTCATATATCCTGGGTTCTTTTTCCTTATTTTCCAATATATTATAGAAAATTTAATAGCATACATTTTTAGGTATCAAATATCTTGGAATATAGTTATTTTTATACTAAATAAACGCACTTCACAAACAAAATGATCAAATGTTAGGATATCATTCCAGACCCAATAGTTTTATTCTTTTTACTGTGGCTCAAACAAACTATGGAGATATAAACTATATGGATATCTATAAAACATTTTATATATACAAATGTGTACATATATACACACATATTATATATATAAATATATAAACATACATGAACACAATATGGATAATACACACACACACTCAGAAGGACAATAAAGAACTGGCTTGCAGTGAAGTATTTAATAATAAAGGAGCACAACTACTGCACACTCAGCATATGCCCATCTGGGATGTTAATGAGGCAGAAAATTAAAAGAAATAACAGCACATGGGTCTTGCAATGTTTTCTAACTGCTTAGTCTTCCAGTGTTTTCTTTCTCCTAATATTGTTGGGAATGTTTATTATACTATTGGTATAAATATTTATCATTAAGTAAGCGAGAAAGTATAAATTCCTACTGATTTCTTGGCTACACTAACACCCACCTGGAAAGACTTATGAAGACTAATTTTTCCTTTTATAAACATTTGACATCCCAGTCTTCACATCTGATAAGGGGAAGAACCCCTCTAATAACCTTCTAAAGTTTTATTTATGTATTTATTTATTGATTGATGAGTGAGTGCTCTATAAGCTTTTCGTTCAATGTCAACTAGATAAAGAAAAATGGGACAGAAAACTGAGAATTTAAAAATGTTGGTAAGTGGGGTTAGGAGACTTAAGTGTTTTCTACTAAATTCAGCCATTCTAAAACTACTATGTTACAATAAATTCTCAGGCCAAATTCATAAGTGAAGCACTGTAACTGGTTAGATTGAGCAAACCTAAACATATATATCTGCTGCAAAGTTATGGTTATGGACAGGTATATTTTGAGCAGAGGATGATGATGCATACAAAATAGCATTAGTTAGAATCAGATTTTATATTTATTAAAGCAAGTGCTACATCTTTACTGCTTCGTTGACTACCTTTCCTAAGTAGTTTGCATAACCTAAAAGAGGTAATCATTTTTTTTTTGAGGTAATCATAAAAATACAGGTCAGACTGGCAACATTCAAAGGATAAGTCCTTAAAAAAAAACAGTAAAAGAATAAATTTTCTTTAAAATTTTAACAGATTGTTTTTTAATTTCTACTGCAGTTGAATCAGTAAACAGGACACATATACATTCAATTTAATTTGTAACCTTTATCCCACACATATTAAAAAGCACTTGATATGGGAAGCCTGGGTGGCTCAGTCGGTTAAGCATCTGCCTTTAGCTCAGGTCATGATCCCAGGGTCCTGGGACAGAGTCCCGCATCGGGATCCTTGCTCTGTGGAGAGCCTGCTTCTCCCTCTGCCTGCCACTCCCTCTGCTTTTTCTCTCTCTCTCTCTCTCTCTGACAAATAAATAAAGTCTTAAAAAAAAAGCAGTTGATAAAGTATTATGCAGAATGTCTGATGCTATTTTTGAAGAGCATACACACAACTTCTTGTATGTGAGTGTATGGATAATATGTAAATGTATGGAAAATATGTAACTTCAGATAATATGTGATCATATGGATAATATATATATAAGTGAACTACAGTCTAGAAAAACTGAAGTCGACCACTGGCTTTTTTTATTCATTTGCTGCTAATTTTGATATGGTCTTAGGCTAAAAAGATATTTATTTCTCCCTTCATTCCAACTTGGAATCAGGGAGGTTAAACATACATTTTTTTTCATGATATACTCTCATTCATGTATGACTACCATCCCCTCTCCCTACCCTCCCTGTCCAGGATGACCAGTATCCCAAATCCCATTATTATTTTTTGCTGTATTCCCTTTTATATAGTGTATATTCCAACCATTTTTTTTGTAATCTTAGTTGTTTTTTCTTTAATTTTACAAAAAGAGCATTATGCTATATGTTATCTTTCAGGACTTAACTTTGGCCATGTAAATACACATTGCTGATGAGAAGCACTCTGTATGGCAAAATAAGAACCTCTGAAATCCACTCCTGTGTAAAAGTGATGAGAACACTGGAAAACTTCTCTCAATTATAATTTTCAGAATTCTGGAATTTAACCAGTCTACAGCAATCCACAAAGTGTTTATTTAAGAAATGGAGATAAATCCTGGTAGAAACAGTGAGGTCCATAGCATTTAAACTAGTTCCATTCCTATCCCTTGTACCTCAGCTCCTCAGTACCCTTGAAAACAGTCTTACGGGGCACCTGGGTGGCTCAGTCGGTTAAGCCGCTGCCTTCGGCTCAGGTCATGATCCCAGGGTCCTGGGATCGAGCCCCGCATTGGGCTCCCTGCTCAGCAGGGAGCCTGCTTCTCCCTCTGCCTCTGCCTGCCTCTCTGCCTACTTGTTCTCTCTCTCTGTCAAATAAATAAATAAAATCTTTAAAAAAAAAAAAAAGAAAGAAAACAGTCTTACAATGGTAATTTTGGAGGACAACAGACTAATAGACACCACAGAGGGAAGAATGGGTTTGGAGCTCCCCAAAACTTTATCCCCACAGGATGGTTATTATTACACCTGCCTGGCAGCTCCCTGGAAAAATCTCATTCTCAGACCTTGTCTTTAATTTTGATTCACAGCATACTCAGTGAAAAATGACCCATTCCCAGGGCATTTGCCAAAAATAATCAGCAGCAATCAATCAATCATTTGTCATCACAGATGCCTAAGGTGGATACCAGTTGGGGCAAGCAGGCTGGTCTAAAAACTTAAAGTAACTCTGGGAAATAATATGTCCTTAAAGGACTTCTAGTTTCTGGCTTGGCATGTAAGAAGCTTAGCAGCTCTCAACTACATCTTAAGAACAAGTAAAAGCTGAACAAACTGAAACATCAACAACTCTCCTTACATCTATCAGAGAATGGAAGTCACAGCACAAAGTCCTGCCTCTAAAACTGGAGAAACCAACAAGCAAATACAGAATATCACAACTTTTGAGAGCAGAAACCCTCTAGCTGAAATCTCCATGGGAGATTGTAGGGAAAATTGAATTGCAGTTGATGAATTGTCAGAGGCTTGTCTGAGACAAGTCTGAGATATAAACACTTCAGGGGGACTCATCATTAGAGGACCCACACACTTTTGTGAGTTTTACCCCCTGGAGCTCTAGCAGGTTCTCACAGTGAATATCAGGGGGGGGGAAAAATCCCCTCATGCCTTCAGCAGGGGGAGAGGAAAAGGAACCATTTTGAAATACACTGGAGCATTCTGTTTTCCTTAACAAGGTCTGAACTCAGGTCTAATCTACTGGGGTTTTACCAGAGCCTAACTGACTTAAGGGAATGAAAATATCCACCCCAAGGCCACTCTAGACATCTTGTCTCACCTGAGTGAAGGAGGAGGGGGAGGAATGAGAAAAGCATATGAAGTTCACAGTCCAAGGGCAGGATCATTAAATGACTGAGACCGAACCATGGAACTGTAGAATGTTTGCTCTGCCCCTCTCCCCAACACACACCTTATCACCAGATTACTAAAGGCGTATTTATAGCAGATCCTTTTACCTAGTACATCGTGTCTGGCTATCAAGAAAAAAATTGCAAGGAATACTAACAGGCAAACAAACAAACAAACAAACAACACAGTTTGAATAGACAGAGCAAGCAGCAGAACCAGACTCAGATATGGCAGGGTGGTTAGAATTATCACGATTTTTTTTTAAATATATGATTAGTATGCTAATGGCTCTAATTGATAAAGTAGACAGCATGCAAGAACAGATGGGCAATGTAAGCAGAGAGATGGAAATTGTTAGAAAGGATCAAGAAGAAAGGCTATACATTAAATACACTTTAACAGAAAGGAAGAATGCTTATGATGGGCTTATTAGTAGACCAGACACAGCTGAGGAAACAATCTCTGAACTTGAGAATATCTCAATAGAAACCTCCAAAACTTAAAAGCAAAAACAAAAACACTACATCTTGGCATAACCTTTCCAAACTATATAAAATCAAAAATAAAGAAAAATTTTGAAAGAAGCCAGAAGAGGAAGAAAAAGCAACTTCTCTACATAGGAAGAAAGATAAAAATCGTGTATGATTTATTCTCAGAAAACATGTTAACAAGAAGAGAGTAGAGTGAAATATTTAAAGTGTGAAGAGGAGTAAAACAAAGAAATAAAAACTCACCAACCTAGAATTTACTGGAAATTACTCTTCAAAAGTGAAAAAGAAATAAAGACTTTATCAGATAAAAAAAAAATTGAGGAATTTGTTGCTAGTAACCTGCCTTGCAAGAAATGTTAAAAGAAGTTCTTTAGGGTGAAGGAAAATGATATGGGTCAGAAACATGAATCTACATAAATAAAGGAAGAGCACTGAAAAAGAAATGTAAAAGTAAAATAAAAACTTTTATTTTTTATTCTTAACTGATCTAACATAAAACAATTTGTTGAAATAATACTAACAATGTGTTTGATTATGTATTCTTATGTATAAGTGAAACAAATGTCAGCAATGTTATTATGGACAGAAGAGAGGAATTAGGATTATTATCATAAGGTACTTGCAATACCTGTGAAGCAGCATAGTATTTTTTGAAAATGGACTGGGTTAATTATAAATGTATTTTGCAAAATCTAGAGTAAGCATTCAGTAAAAAAAATAAAAGGATAATTGATATGCTAAGGAAGGAGAGAAAATGGAATAATACACTCAATTGAAATCACAAAAGTTAAAAAAAAGACAAAAATAGAAACAAAGAATAAGGGTGACCAAAAAAAGGGTGACAAATAGAAAACAGTGACAAATATAGTAGATATTAATCCAACATTATCAATATCATTTTGAACACCAAGGTTCTAAGTGCAGCAATTACAAATAAGATTATCAGTGTGGGTCAAAAAACAAGATCCAACTAAATGTTGTTTACAAGAAACCCACTGTAAGTATAAAACACATATAGAGTAAAAGTAAATGGATGGAGAAAAATATGCCATGATAACAAAATTCAAAAGAAAGTGTGAGTAGCTATACTAATTCTGGACAAAGTAGACTTCAGATGAAATAAAGTTATTAAGAATAAAGAGGGGCATTACATAACGATAAATGTGGCAATTCTCCAAGAAGATGTAACAATCTTTAACATGTGTCTAACAATAGAGCACCAACATACATGAGGCAGAAACTGATAAAACTACCAAGAGAAATAAATGAATCCACCATTATATTTGGAGACTTCAACACCCCTGAATCAGAAATGGATAGTTCCAGCAGGCAGAAAACCAGTGCGGACATAACTGAACTCAACAATACTATCAATCAAGTATAACTAACATCTATAGACTTCTTTATCCAACAAGAGAATACACATTCTTCTGAAGCTCACATTTCCATTCACCAAGATAGACAATATTCTGGGTATATAACACACCTTAGAAAATTAAAAAAAAAAAATAGAAATCAGGGCACCTAGGTGGCTCAGTCATTAAGCATCTGCCTTTGGCTCAGGTCATGATCCCGGGGTCCTGGGATCGAGCCCTGCATCAGGCTCCCTGCTCAGAGGGAAGCCTGCTTCTCCCACTCCCCCTGCTTGTGTTACCTATCTCGCTGTCTCTCTCTGTGTCAAATAAATAAATAAAAATCTTAAAAAAAAAATAGAAATCATACAATGTGTGCTCTTAGACCCCAGTGGAATTAAACTAGAAATCAACACCCAAAGAACAAATGATCCAATCAAGAAATGGGCAGAAGACATGAACAGACATTTTCCCAAAGAAGACATCCAAATGGCCAACAGACACATGAAAAAGTGCTCAACATCGCTCGGCATCAGGGAAATCCAAATCAAAACCTCAATGAGATACCACCTCACACCAGTCAGAATGGCAAAAATTAACAAGTCAGGAAACGACAGATGTTGGCGGGGATGTGGAGAAAGGGGAACCCTCCTACACTGTTGGTGGGAATGCAAGCTGGTGCAGCCACTCTGGAAAACAGTATGGAGGGTCCTCAAAAAGTTGAAAATAGAGCTACCATACGATCCAGCAATTGCACTACTGCGTATTTACCCCAAAGATACAAATGTAGTGATCTGAAGGGGTACGTGCACCCCGATGTTTATAGCAGCAATGTCCACAATAGCCAAACTATGGAAAGAGCCAAGATATCCATCGACAGACGAATGGATAAAGAAGATGTGGTACATATATACAATGGAATATTATGCAGCCATCAAAAGGAATGAAATCTTGCCATTTGCAACGATGTGGATGGAACTGGAGGGTATTATGCTGAGCGAAATAAGTCAATCAGAGAAAGACATGTATCATATGACTTCACTGATATGAGGAATTCTTAATCTCAGGAAACAAACTGAGGGTTGCTGGAGTGGTTGGGGGTGGGAGGGATGGGGTGGCTGGGTGATAGACATTGGGGAGGGTATGTGCTATGGTGAGTGCTGTGAATTGTGTAAGACTGTTGAATCACAGACCTGTACCTCTGAAACAAATAATACATTATATGTTAAAAAAAAAAAAAAAGAAGAAGAAGATAATAGGAAGGGAGAAATGAAGGGGGGCAAATCGGTGGGGGAGACGAACCATGAGAGATGATGGACTCTGAGAAACAAACTGAGGGTTCTAGAGGGGAGGGGGTGGGGGTATGGGTTAGCCTGGTGATAGGTATTAAAGAGGGCATGTATTGAATAGAGCACTGGGTGTTATACACAAACAATGAATCATGGAACACTACATCAAAACCTAATGATGTAATGTATGGTGATTAACATAACATAATAAAATAAAAAAAATTATGATTTAAGTATAAAAAATATATATATATGTAGCTGGAAAATCCCCCAAATAATTGACAATTATACATTTCTAAATAATACATAGGTCAAAAAAGAAAGTCCAGAGAAATTAAAAATTATTTTGAAATAAATGAAAACACAGTTTATAAAAATTTGTGAGATGCAGCAAAAGCAGTGTTTAGAAGAAAATTTATAGCAATGAATTCATATATGATCCCCAACTCATGATGGTTTAATTTATAATTTCTCAATTTTATAATAGTGCAAAAGCAATACACATTAAGTAGAAACCATTCTTCAATTTTGAATTTTGATCATTACTCAGGCTAGCAATACACTGTATGATACTCTATTGTGATGCTGGGCAGCAGCAGGGAGCCATAGCTAGCCACAAGATCATGAAGGGAAACAACTGATACACTTACAACCATTCTGGACCCATACAATCATTCGATACAGTATTCAATAACCTACAGGTGTATTCAAGACTTTATTATAAAATAGGCTTTGTGTTAGATGATTTTGCCCAACTACAGGCTAATGTAATAAATGTCCTGAGCATGTTTAAGGTAGGCAAGGCTAAGCTATGATGTTCACTATGTTGGTTGTATTAAATGCATTTTCAACTTGCAATGAGTTTATCATGATGTAAAGAAAAGAAATAGAAAGAATAGAAAGAAGAAAGACCTAAAATTACTCATCTAAGCTTCCATCTTAAGAAACTAAAAAAAAAAAAAAAAGAGCAAATTAAAACCAAAGTAAGCAGAAGAATAAAAATTAGAGTAGAAATCAATGAAATTAAAAATAAGCAATCAAGGGGCACCTGGGTGGCTCAGTCGGTTGGGCGGCTGCCTTCGGCTCGGGTCATGATCCCAGGGTCCTGGGATCGAGCCCCGCATCGGGCTCCCTGCTCGGCGGGAAGCCTGCTTCTCCCTCCCCCTCTGCCTGCCTCTCTGCGTACTTGTTCTCTCTCTCTATCCCTCTGTCAGATAAATAAATAAAATCTTTAAAAAAAAAAAAAAAAATAAGCAATCAATAGAGATAGTCAACAAAACCAAAAACTATTTCTTTGAAAAGTTCAACAAAATCAATAAGCCTCTAGCCAGGCTGAGAAAAAACCACAATCAATGACTAATATCAGAAATGAAAGAAAGGACATCACTACAGATTCCATAAACATTAAAGGATAATTAAGGATTATTATGAATAACTCTATACCTCCAGATTTGCTAGTCTAGATGAAATTAACAAATTTCTTGAAAAACTACATCTGTTAAACTCACACAGGAAGAAATAGAGAGTCTAGATAAACTTATTTCTATTAAAGAAGTAGAGTCAATAATGAACAACCTTCCAGAAAGCACTAGGCCTAGACAGATTCACTGGTAAATTCTACCAAACATTGAAGAAAGAAATCATACAAATTCTCTACAATCTCTTTCAGAGTACAAAAGCAGAGGAAAAACTTCCTAACTGCTTTTATGAAACCAGCCTTACCCTAATACCAAAACCAAAGATATTACATGAAAAGAAGTCTACAGACCAATATCTTTCATGAACACAGATATAAAAACCCTCATTAAAATACTAGCAAGCTAAATTCAGCAGCACATTAAGAGGATTATATACCATGATGAGTGGAATTTGTCTCTGTGAGGCAAGGATGGTTCAACATAATCAATAAATGTGATACACCATATTAACAGAATGAAGGATAAAAGACACATTATCATCTTAAGAGGTGCAGAAAAGAGCTGACAAAATAAAACTCTCAACAAATTCGGTACAGAAGGAATGTACCTCAACATAATAAAGACCATATATGACTAGCCCATAGCTAACATCATACTCAACAGTAAAAAAGGAAAAGCTTTTAAGATCAGGAACAAGAATGCACACTCTTGCCACTTCTATACAACATAATACTGGAATCCTAGCTAGATAGGCAAGAAAAATAAATAAAAGGCATCCTTTTATTCATAGATGACATGACCTTAAATATAGAAAACCCTAAAGACTCCACCATTTTTTTTTCAAACTGTTAACCAACTCAGTAAAGTTGCAGGACACAGAATCAGCATACAAAAATCACTTGTGTTTCTATAAACTAACAATAAACTATCTAAAAAATTAAGAAAACAATTCAGTTTACACAGCACCAAGTGTGCACACACCCACAAACTTAGGAATAAATTTAACCAAGGAGGTAAGAGATCTTACACTGAAAACTATGAAACACTGATGAAAGAATTTAAAGAAGACACAAGACAATGGAAAGATATCTCATGTTCATGAATTGGAAAAATATTATTAAAATGTCCATACTACCCAAAGAAATCTACAGATTCGGTACAATCTATATCAAAATTCCAATAGCGTTTTTCACAGAAATAGAAAAAAAGTAAAATTTGTGTGGAACCACAAAAAAAAGCAATCTTGAACAAGAAGATCAAAGCTGGAAGTATCATACTTTCTGATTTCAAATTATGCTACAAAGTTATAGTAATCAAAACAGCATGGCACTGGCATAAAAACAGACTCATAAACCAATGGACCAGAATAGAGAGCCTAGAAAGAAACTCATGTATGTATGGTCAACTAGTCTTTGACAAAGACACCAGGAATACACAATGGAGAAAGGACAGTCTCTCAAATAAATGGTGCTGGAAAAACTAGATAGCCACATGCAAAAGAATGAAACTGGAACCTTGTCTTATGCCATACACTAAAAAATGAGCTCAAAAATGTTTAAAACTTAAATATAAGGTCTGAAAGCATAAAATTCCTAGAAGAAATCTCCTTGCTATTGGTATTGGCAATGATTTTTTGGGTTTAACACCAAAAGCTCAGGTAACAAAAGCAAAAATAAACTAAAAGATTTCTGCTCAGCAAAAGAAACAATCCACAAAATGAAAAGGCAATGTATGGGATAGGAGAAAATATCTCACATCCTATATCTGATAAGGGACTAATATCCAAAGTATATAAAAGTCAAAAGATGTAAATGTTGCTGAGGATGTGCATTGTTAAAAGGAATATAAATTGGTACAGCCACTGTGAAAAACAATATAGAGGTTCCTCAAATAGTTAAAAATAGAACTATCATGCGATCCAGCAATTCCAATTCTAGGAATAAATTTAAGGAAGTAAAATCACTATCATGAAGAAATATCTGTACTCTCATGTTCACTGAAGGATTTATGGTACCCAAACGTGATACACACACGCACACAGACTCACTCACTGCAATATCATTCAGCTTTTAAAAAGAAGGAAAATGCTGCCATTCACAACATGAATTAACCTGGAAGTTATAAGTGAAACAAGCCAACACAGAAAGACAAATACTGCGTAATCTTATTTATACATGGAATCTAAAAAAGTTGAACTCATAGACAATAGAATGGTAGTTACCAGGGGCTGGATATGGTGGGAGCAGGGGAGGGAATGGGGATATGTGGCCAAAGGGTACAAATTCTCAGTTATAGGATCCATAAGTTCTAGAGATCGAATGTACAGCACAGTGACTGCAGTTAATAACAACACATTGTAAACTTTTCTTTAAACTGTAATTGCATAGCCAAACTATGGAAAGAGCCAAGATGTCCATCGACAGATGAATGGATAAAGAAGATGTGGTATAGATATACAATGGAATATTATGCAGCCATCAAAAGGAATGAAATCTTGCCATTTATAATGATGTGGATGGAACTGGAGGGTGTTATGCTGAGTGAAATAAGTCAATCAGAAAAAGACACATATCATATGACCTCACTGATATGAGGAATTCTTAATCTCAGGAAACAAACTGAGGGTTGCTGGAGTGGTTGGGGGTGGGGGGATGGGTTAGCCTGGGATGGGTATTAAAGAGGGCACATACTGAATGGAGCACTGGGTGTTATACACAAGAAATGAATCATGGAACACTACATCAAAAACTAATTATGTAGGGACGCCTGGGTGGCTCAGTCGGTTAAGCGTCTACCTTCAGCTCAGGTCATGATCCCAGGGTCCTGGGATCGAGTCCCGCATCGGGCTCCCTGCTCAATGGGAAACCTGCTTCTCCCTCTCTCTCTGCTCCTTCCCCTCTTGTGCTCTCTCGCATGCGTGCTTTCTCTCTCTCTCTCATGAATAAATCTTTAAAAAAAAAAAAAACTAATTATGTAATGTATGGTGATTAACATAACATAATAAAAAAAACTGTAATTGCACAATTAGAGGAAGAATAGTTCTCCAGCAAGTAGTGCTGAGACAATCAGATATGTATATGCAGAATGAAATTGGATCTGTCCCTCACATCAAACACAAAAATAAACTCAATGACCTAAATGTAAGAGGTATCACTCTAAAACTATTAGAAGAAAACAGACATAAATCTCCAATACTTTAGGTTAAGTGATTTCTTTAGATAACATACCAAAGACCAAAGCAACAAAATAAACAAAACAGATGTATTGTCTTCATCAAAATCAAGTCCTTGTATATTTCAAAAAGTACCATCAACAAAGTGAAAAGATATCCCACATAGAGGGAAAAGAATATTTGCAAGCCGTATATCTGATAAGAGATTCAGAAAAGGATATCTAGAATATATAAAAAACATTTACAGTTCAACAATAGTCAAATGGCCAAAATAAAAGTTGACAAAGGACTTGAATAGACACTTCTCCAAATAGGATATACAAATAGCCAACAAACACATGAAAAGATGCTTAACATCATTAGTCATTAGGGTAATGTAAATCAAAACCATAATGAGATTCAATTCACAACTACTAGGACTGTTAACACAAAAAAGACAGACAAAGCTTGGTGATAATAGGAAGAAATTGGATCTTCTATATTTCTAGAGTGATTATAAAGTGGTGAACCACTGAGAAAAATAATTTGTCAATTTTTCAAAATATTAACATCGAGTTATGTAACTCAGCGATTTCATTAGTGTTTGCCCAAGAAAATTAAAACGTATGTCTGCACTAAAATTTGTACATAAATTCTCATAACAGCATTATTCATTATGGTTAAAAAGGGAAACAGCCTAAATATCCATCAACTGAGGATGGATAAACAAAATGTAGCATATTCATACAGTAGAATATTACTCGGAAATAAAAGGACTGATGTGCTGATACCGGCTACAATATGGATGAACTTTAAGACATTACAGCACGTGCAAGAAGCCAATCACAAAAGCACATGTATTGGATGATTCAATTTATACAAAATCTCTAGAATAGAAATTGACAGAAAGTAGGTTAGTGGTTGCCTCAGGCTGGGAGGATGGGGGGTGGGGGGCTGTTGAAGAGAATGGAGTTTCTTTTGAGGGTGATGAAACGTTCTAAAATAAGATTATGATGATGACTGTACATCTCTGTGAATATACCAAGAAACACTAAAATGTATACTTTAAAACAGTGAATTTCATGATATGTGAATTATATTTAATGAGTGTTATAAAAACACATTGCTGAAATTCATGCATATTGCTGCATGTAGGTACTTTCATTTATTTTGATATCTGTAAAGTACCCCATTGTATTTTTCACCAAACCTCTGTTGATAGGCTTTTGAACTATTTATAGGTCGTTGCTAATCTTAATAGAGGTGCTGTGAGCATTCTTGGGCCTATCCTCAGCTACACATATGCAAGACTCTCTTCTGGGTACACATTTAAAGTCAGAGTCCAATTAGAACAGATAAAACAGCCCCAGTTACTTCAAACAGAGAGGAATTTAATAATGAGAATTAGGTTTAAAAGTTGTGTGGGGTTTTTGTTTGTTTTTAAAGATTTTATTTATTTGAGAAAGCGAGCAAGAGCACGGGGGTAGGGCAGAGGGAGAGGGAGAAGCAGGGTCACTGCTGAGCAGGGATCCTGACATGGGGCTCCATCCCAGGGCCCTGGGATCATGACCTGAGCCACCAAAAGCAGATATTTAACCAACTGAGCCACCCAGGCACACCAAATTTGTGTTTTGTTTTTTTGATTTACAAAGTCTTTGAAACGGCTAGAGGAACAAAATGGGATTAGGTAATGTTACACAAAAATTAGTAACTGCAGAAGCTCCTACATCCCTGGGAAGAAACAAAAAGATACTGCTACTTTGACCCCATGCTCACTGCTCACTGTTATGGGGATAGAGGTGCTAAGAAAGAATCCAGGAGCCCAACATTCACTGGATCCTGCTGCTTTCTGAAGTCAGCAGGGTGCTGTCACCATTACTAACTACTTCCACCAATGTTTCTATTACTATTGCTGTTAAGAATGCCACTGCCAAGTGCTTGGTAGCACCCTGCCAGAAGGGGGAAGCAGTCATCACAAAAAAAAGTGTCATTTTTTTTCTTCTGCCTGCCATTGGCCACACTGCTGGAAAGGGCGTCTGGGAAACGTAATTTGCAAAACTCCTATGTGGCAGGAAAAAGGAAGATTAAGAAGGGCAAGCATGGAAATGGGAAGCAACAGATGTTTTCCTGCACAGAAAGTCCTGAACACTTGGCATCCTTATACATCTTTCTATCCATGTCTAATCTTCTACATAACAACAATAAAACCACATCATGCTGCTTTTGAATAACAGAAAGCAACCAGTCTTCATACAAAGACGCGCACTCCCCCAGTTGTCCCGAGTCCATGACTCATCTCTAGAAATGTTAATTCCTTTACTAATACGGTCACAATCACATCTACGTCGTCTGCAACATCAAGACAAAAGTGTAAAGTTAACCACAAACAACTTTATTTAAAATATTAGGGAAAGGGGAGAGAAATAAAATGCCTAATATACCAAAAAACGTATATAATGTATAAGGGAGAATATATCTATAGCTGCTGCAGTCCTTTTTTCTCTAACTGGTCATAAGGCCACCATTTTATTTATCACTTTCATCTTTCATCTTTTAGTTTGTGTTCTGTGCTTTCTTCTCCCTCAACCAGCGTTTCAGCCGACCAAGCTTTTCTTTTTGTTTAAGATTTACTTAGAGAGAGAACAAGCAGGGGAGTTGGGGAGGAGGGCGAGGAGCAGAGGGAGAGGGGGTAGGAGAAGTGGGAGAGGGAGGAGCAGACTCCCCACCGAGAAGGGAGCTAGGGAGCCAGACGGGGGGCCCCATGTCAGAACCCTGGTATCACGACCTGAGCAGAAGGTGGCCGCTTAACCAACTAAGCCACCCAGGCGCCCCCAGCAGGGCAAGGTTCTTAATGAAATGAATCAAACTTTCCCTGCCAAAAGAGCTAAATCTTTAGCAGAAGTGGGTTCCTGATCTGATTTTCCTCTCTCGGTTGTGTATAAATTGGGATGAAACTAGCCCAAGGCAATAACCTCTTTGTATGAGTGCTCATTAAATGGCAAGTGGAATCTCTACATTTAGTTCTAAGGAACCATACAGGTGTCCTCTAGTGAAAGTAAAACTTTGTGGGAATTAGTACCTTGGAGACTCAAATTTTTGAGGAAGCAGCAACAAAATATTTGCAACTGGGTTGTGATGTGTAAAAGTGAAAGTAGCCATTTCTGTATGCATGCTTTAATTACCAGAACTGACTGAGTATTCAGTCCCCCAGGAAGAAGGGGCATTTGGTGGGGACATTCTTCCAAATATACAAAGAAGCCCAGAGATTTGGAAGGAGAAGGACTGGTAAGCCAACTGTCTGATATATCCCCACAAGTTTTACTTTTTTCTATAGTTCCTTCTCAGAATAGGGCTTCTTACCGCCGAGGTTTTATTTGTGAGGACTCCTAAGTTGCTACTAATTGTCCCAAGGCAACAGAGGTGGAAGAATCAAGGGACGATTCCAGTTTCTTTCCGATTTTATTATCTCACAGCTGCAATGGCCCTGCCCTGCTCCCAGCAAAAGCAAATCCCTACCCCACTTCACAATGCTTCATACCCACTCATTTAGAACAACTTATCATCCCAGTGGATTCTTGGGGCTTTCCCTATCTTGGAGTTTTCCCTCATGTGTCCTTCTAGGGTTTATCTTGCTATAGCAGCCTGTGCCAGGACAATATCTTGCTAGTAACTGGACATGACAACATGTAGGAATGTGTGATCAGTCTGTAGTGACCACTTAACCATTGGCTCATGCTTTATTTCCCTGCTAATATGAGGAATGCGGTATTCAAATGAGGTATTTCAATCGCATTATTAAACAACCTTTAAGTAAATATTCCAGAAGGAAAGCATCCAAATGCCTTGCCTTGGGAATCTGCAGACACATACCTTACGTTACCACAACTCAAATCATTTAAAACACCTTGTTGGAAACTGACGAGAGAGAGAGTTTTAATATCACAAATAAAATCAGTTCGTTTTCTAATTGTATCTTGTTTTTAACCAAAAGAATTGTTACCCTAGGTTGAGTGCTGTTCCATTCACTAGACATGGGTTTTTAATTATTTAATAGTATTTCCAAAAACCAAATTTAGTCTCAAAATATGAACACCTACAATCACTGATGATAGGCCAGAAGAAGGAAAACAAAACAAAACAAAACATACTGCCCAATAAATACTAGCAATGAATAAAACTAGAAAATTTGTAAAAGAAAAAAAATGATAATCAATAAAAGTATGATTCAAGGAAATTTATACTAAGATTGGAATTTCCAAAAAAGGTTTCCAAACATTTTATTTCTTAAAAAGTACATAGATTCTAAGGTCACTTTGAGATACTTTTAGTGGTATTGTTTGTGATTTTAGGATTTTTAAATTATTTTATTTTGAAATAATCATAGATCCATGAGCAATTATAAGAAATAATGCAGACCGGCCCCATATACTCTTTACTCAGTTTACTGCAATAGCAATAACTTTCAAAACACTAGTACAATATAGCAACCAGGATATTGACATTGGTAATGTCAAGATGCAGAACATTTCATTACCACAAGGATCCATCATGTTGACAGGTTATAGCCACACCCCCTTCCCTCCTTCCTTAACCCAAGAATGGCATGTAAATAGAATCATACAGTATGTAATCTTTTGTGGTTGGCTTTTTTTTTTCCAGTCAATTTTGGCAGTTCCTAGTAGTTGAGGACAGTTCTTTGGGGAAAGCTGATGCGAATGTTAGCAGCCCTGTCTTCCCACAGCTAGAAGAGAGATGTACTAGCTTTGTAAATAGGCATCTACATCTGTCACAACTGTAGCAACTAAGGAAATGGAAGATGGTAGGTTTAAGTCATTTATCAAATTCTTACTACTGGTAAGTGGAGGATCTAATATTTGAAGGTAACCCAACAGACTGTCAGCTGGATCCAGAGTCCACAGCCTGACACCTAACCACTATGATATCCTGACTCATCACCAATATAAGGACATTTAGGTCTACCAATCCATCAACAACTGCAACAAAAATGACACAAATGATTTCCAAAGGAAGTAAAACACATTTTTATAAGCTCAGAGCATTAGTTTTTCATCACTGCTTTAACAAATCACCAAAACCTTAATGTCTTGACAATACAAATTTATGGTCTTATAGTTCTGTAGGTCAGAAGGTTAGTGTGGATCTCACTGGGCTAAAATCAAGGTGTCAACAAAGTTACATTCTTTGCCAGAGGAGGAAGTTACATAAATACAGCCAGATTTGACAAAAAGTACAATTTTGGTTAAAGAAACAGATTTGGGCCTCATCTAATGACTGTGAGATTGAACTGTTAATATTTCTAATGTCATATTCAAATAGAGGTCAGTAAGCAATCTCCACCAGGCTCACACAAAACAAAACAAAACCTTACTGTTTGATAGAAAATTATGTTTTATAAATGTAAATATTTGACGCAAAATTATGTTATGTGATTAACCAGGAATATCAAGAGACTCTGTAAAGCAGAATCTAGGGGCTCTTCAGGCAATAATTTACGTTACAATTCCTCACATCTCGTTTTGTCAATATAATGTCAAGAGATTTTGACAGTTGTTTATACATCAGTATAGCATTCCTCTTTTATTCTAGAAAGTGTCAATAAGATAACATATGGATCCCTGAAAGACTCATTGGCACATGAAATCGAAAATTTAGTATATGATTTATTCAATTTTTCATTACAAACAATAGAAATTAGAGAATTGAGCATATGAGATATTTCCATTGAAATCATTTGCATCTAAAAGCCTCACAGATGAAGTATGAATAATGATCCTATGTCTATTTTCTCCTGTGAGCCATTATGATCACAGTGGAAGTGACACTAAGAGACATTTCCATTGAATCCTTGCCTATTGAGATAGAGCCTTAATGGTACTAAGATGTTTCTGGCTTTTAACATTTGAGTATATTATTAAAAGTCACTGAAATGTACCCTATCAGCATCTCCTTCACTAAATTTTTCACTATTACTCTCTTCACAGTAAACTCTTCATTCTTGGTAGTCTTTTATACATGAGGCAGGGATTCATAAAGCTGTCATTTAAAAAGCACACTGCAGGGGCGCCTGGGTGGCTCAGTTGGTTAAGCGACTGCCTTCGGCTCAGGTCATGATCCTGGAGTCCCGGGATCGAGTCCCTCATCGGGCTCCCTGCTCGGCAGGGAGTCTGCTTCTCCCCCTGACCCTCCCCACTCTCATGCGCTCTCTCGAATAAATAAAATCTTTAAAAAACAAAAAAAAAAATAAAAAGCATAATGCAAAGATTATTAAACGAAACAAGTTTGAAGGACAAAGTGCAAAACAGCTTGCTTCCTACAAAATGCCATGGACAAATAAAAATAATGACTTAACAAAAATTATATAATTATGCCAAAATAGATACACAATACAAATAACAAATAGTAAGTATAATTTTGCTACAATGTAATGAAATGATTAGGCAGAAAGAGTGGGAAGAGATGTGGTCTGGCCCTGAAAAGAGAAAGCTAGTGTCCCAAATCAATCCCATGTTAGAATATGAACTTGGAAGGATCTTAATCCAATCTTCTCTTAAGAGATTTAAACAACACTTAAAGGATATTTCAGAATTGAAAAGAAGCAAATGACAACAGACATGAGCAATTGTCAAAGAAATATTAAAAAACAATTTAAAGCAACAATAACAAAAAACCAAAATATTTCCATGAATGTGATACAGAATAAAGCAAAAAACTAATACACATTGTGGCTCTTTGTCAGAAAAATAACTAATTACATGTAAAATAGTTTTAACACAGTATCTACTACATTGTAAGAGACTAAAAATTTTAGTAATTATTTAACGAAACCAACTGACTGGGTTTCTTAAAATTTCAACCCCTAGATCGATATACCTAATGTGTCATTTTCCTTCCTTTCATTAAAAACAACAACAAATAAATAAATAAAACCACCAATGGTTGTGCCCTCCCCTCCTATCTTGGAAAGGCATAGCTACTTTATTCCCCCACCCTAATCCTAATCCCAGCTCAAACCATAGCTCTAACCATCTTTTTCCTGCATAATCAATCACTCATGTCCTACTGGATTTTTGGCATCATGTGAGACATGCTCTCCTAACCCCCCATCTTAAAATATATTCTTTAAAACTCATATGTCTAGATAGCAACAGGTTGGAATGACTTGTCCAATTACTTTATTACCACTCAATCTTATAATAAATCAAAATCTGCTTCTCTAGCCCACTTCCACCGAAACTAATCTAGCGTGGTTCTAAATCAATTAGGTACTTCCTCACGTACAAGCCTTTCAACAGACTTCAGCCTTCTCGCTATAGAGTTGTCTGATGTCATACTATTTCTGCAGCACATTTCTTATCATTAATTCTGAAGTCAAGTCTCCAGCCTACTTCTCCAGAACTCCCAACAATTCTCTTAGTGCAGAAGTCTTAATTCAGGACAGGGGTATAGGTCCCCAAATAGAATTTAAAGCCCCTTTAGCTGGGCTGCTAAAATCAGGAAGAAAGGAAATCCTGAGGACTCTGGGAGCCTAGTACAGACTAGAAGGCTGTAATTCTCTAGGTGTAAATAGGTAATAACCAAGGGTTTATGGTGTGGTAAGGTACCTGCTAAATTTTGGAACTCTCACCTATGTAGCTTCCTCGGGGCGGGGGCAGGGGCGGGGGGTGGGGGAAGTCAGTATATCACAAGGAAAACAGGTAAAGTTTTGTATTTTTAAAATTAGTAACTCTGCTCCAACATGAGAAAATTAATCTTTGTTTTTATGGACCTCTCTTTAGAAAAGAAGTTGTTACCTTGGAGATTTAGGATTTCTGCAAGATAATTGAGTGGGAAAAAAATGATGCTCAGAGGACAAGAGCTTAAAAATTACCTTTTTTTACTTGGAATAATCACCCTGTAAGTATAAAAGGTAAAAATGCTAAAGTGAAATTTTCAGTGGTAAAAATATTAAAAGGAATATTTCATTTGAAACCTTTTTTTAAGATTTACTAAAGTATAATTTACATAATATAAAATACAACTATTGTAAATGCGCACAGTACAATGATTTTCAGTAGTTCATAGCATGTGCAATGATCACCATTGTTCAGCTTTAGAGTATCTTCATCACACCCAAACACTTCCTAATGCCTGAGGTTAGTGGTCAGGCAATAAATGGGCAAAGATTGTGCTCAATCACTATAGCCAAAAATGCTTCCCTCTGGAGACTGATCTTTGTGTGTGTTGGCAAGCACATTCAAAGTTTGGGAAATTGTAGTATCTGCCTCAGATTTTACTGCCAGGTTTCTCTGGCCCCTCACCCCACATTTACATAGTTCCTGGTTAGCCATGGACCTACAGAGGGTTTATCTAGTCCTGATAAGGATCCTTCAGCCCTGGGATCTCCTCCTTGAATTTCTGTCTGGTCCTCTAGTTGCCTCAAATAGTACAGCAATCTCAAACTAGTTGAGCTGTAGTTCTCCCTTGTTTCCTACTGAATTTGGTACTTTAAATGAAATTTTTACTAGACACAGATGTTTGCCCTCCATTCCAAAGCATGTCAGTTCCCATGGAAAGCAAATCTACTAGTATTCATGGTCAACCCTGCCCTGGTAAGATTACCTTATCCACAGAACTGTGGAGCTGATCCAGGCAAGAAGACTGCCACTCCCATTGCTCTTACCTGGAGTTTATAAATAAGTACTTCTCAATTTGTTGCTAGCCTTTGGTCAACTTCCAAAACCCTGAAATGGTTGTTTGTAACAATTTGTCCAGCTTTACACTTGTTTTTGTGGGAGAGGTTTGTTTGCCAACTTCTTAAGTCCTCCATAAATCCCCCAAATTTCTTCTAAGAAATTGAGATTATACATGTAATCTGGTGTGAAGAATGAATGTATAATCTAAAATATAAAAAGGTATAAATAATGAGTAACTCCAAGATAACTAATGGTGCTAATACCTTCTATACCACTATGGTCACAAGAGTTTAAAAAGTAATGGTGACTAACGTAACATAATAAAATAAAATTAAAAAAAATATATATATATATGTTTATCAATTTCTATATTGCAGACATGACTTTAAGGAAGAGACGGGACTGGAGCTAACTGAGATAAAAGGGAAAATGCACCTTATTTTTCCAAATTTGAAAATCATCTGAAATAATATATTACCTTATAGTATTACTTCAGGAAATGGATGGTAAGACCTTACTGAATAGTGAGACTGAGCCCACGTCCCACAACTCAGCTCTTAAATAACTGTAACCAATCTTCTATTCCCTGGGTAAACGTCTGGAGGACTATTCTTCTCTAGAGCAACTGAGCAGCCTCAGATAAACATCATACAAACTCTGACATTTTAGCCTCTCCATAAAGTGGTCAGATTACCTGTAGAATGCAGTTATGCAAAATAAATAAATAAGTAAAAAACCTTCCCATCAACATCTTAGTATGTTGTTTAAAATATTCAGCTTTAAATGCTATATTAAATAAACAAATGGAGAAAAAGAATAACAGATTATTTAAGTCTCTAAGCAAACAATTGAAAAAGCAAAATAAAAAACTAAAGAAAAAAAAAAGCACAAAACCACCAACCAAAAGAACTAACTGAAAATATGTGAGTATAATATTGGGAGCAGAAGAGAACTATAAAAATCAATAACTATGATTAATAGCCTCACAGAAATAGAAGAATTCATTATACCCATGACACTAGAACAGAAAGTTCTAGCTATTCTATAGGCCCTTTGAAGGGGGAGCATTACCAAACCAAGCTTATTCCTGCTCATCAGCAGACTCCTGTTAAAACAAGGTGTGCTGCTAGTCTGGGGTAATGGCTGACTCATCATGTTTCCTCCATCTCCCTCAGTTCCAGCTAGTAGGGGGCCTTTTTTTTTTCCCCCCCTTCTGTTTTTTTTTTTTTTTTTCCGATTTTTTGTAGTTATTTTAGCCAAGAGGAAAATGCAAGTTGATATTAATAGAATCAAAGGGACAGTCTTCTTAGTACTGATATACTTCTCACTAAACTACATACAATCTGAGGCTTAGAGATCTTTTTGTCATTTTGTTGTAATCTTTACCGCTGAATACAAATCAAAATAGGTCAATATATGTGCTGGCCTATTTGCTTGAGATGTCAACATTAATTTTTTGAGCTATATTTTGCCTTAATATAGTTGCCTATACTTATTCATACTCTATCTTAAAAGTTTCTCTATGTAATATAGAACATATTTCTTGAATTCTCTATACACCAAAACACAGTTGCATCAACAACATTGCCAATCACAGAATAGTTAATAAAATGGAAACTAGCAAGCGTATTTCAGAGTTGATCTAAAATAATTTAAGTCATAAATTAAAACAGAATTGTAATAGCCAAAAAGAAGATACTACTTTTTAGTTTAAAATTTATTTTCACACATATTAAGCGACACCAGTTAATGTCATCTCAGCAAATATAAAAACCCAATTACAATAGTATTATTATTCTCATCTGAAAAATTAACAAAGTAGATGCAAAAAGTTTAAGTGAAGCACTAGGGTGTAGATAGTTGAAAATAGCAGATATGGGACAAGCAGGTTTTCTAAAGTCAATTCCATATTCTTTCTACCACATGCCATTATTTCCCCATTTGGATCCAAACTATAAAATTATAATGATGCCATATTCATAGAAACACACAGTAATGCAAAAACAAAACACCAGCTATGTTGAGGAACTAATTTTCATGTGTCCAGCAGTTTCATATATTCATTAGAGATTAATGTTAACTCTAAGCAATGGCAGAAAAGACACTTTTCCTAGTCTCTTAGCTGGTAATGTTCATTAATATTGAGATTTTAACACCTCACACTTCATTTACCAATGCAGTGATAGATCTGCTTTCTATTCCCGGATACATAAAGCATGCTAACTGCTACTGGGTTTAAAATTTACATAAGATTACATACATCAAAATGTTTTAAAATGTAATTTAATTGTTGCTACAAATATAGTTAATTAGTTCACTAATTAGTTTACACCGTCCTTCCTTTCTACAATTTCTTATTAAGTCCTTCCTCAAATCGACTATTTTAACTTTCTTTCTAATTAACCTTGACACCCGTGCCTCACCCAAAACAATGTATTCCTCAAATATATACACAGATACCTGTGTAGCAGGGAATTAGTAGGAAGATAAAAAGATCTGAGCTTTTCAATCTATCTCTGACTGCGGCATCCTTGAGATCATGCTAACCTCAGCCCAGCTGTGCCCCTTAGGCTCCTGCACTTCTGGGTAACAGGAACAGCAAGCTCATGTGGCACCAACGACACTCCAGTCCCACCCACCACTGAGCTCCCCGTTCACAGGGAGCCCCAAGACCACTAGTCTCAGCATGTACAACAAAAGGAAACTTTCTGATCCTTTGTAGCTTTTAAGTTACGTATTTTTTTCTCTGTTGGGGTAAAGCTTCAGACCTACTGTTTGATTATTACTCATTTTCAATTCTAAACATCATATCGTGGTCAAGGATTGACATTTCTTAGATGCTCCATCTTTGCCTTCTTTGGCTAACTTTCAAGAGCAGATCATATAAATCTCAGAATAAATTTCTCCTACTAGTTCAAATAAACTGCCAGCAAATGGCTACTTTGGTCCTTAAATTTATCAATAACATCTTAGCAGAAAATTGCTTGCTGAAAGGAAAACGTACTTGGACACTGCTTTTCACTTGCATTAACATCATTTAAACTCTTAAAATTTTTTCTTGCCAGCATTTTCTTGCCAACAAACAACTATAACTCTAAATGCCTTTTCCCTCCAGTGTATCTCTCTCTTTTTTTTTTTTTTATTTTATGGCAGTCCAATACCTTTTTATGGGTTTTTCTTTCTTTCTTTTTCAAGACTTTTCCAAATTCTTCAGAAGATTATGGTTTAAATTATCTGTTCACATTGTTTTAGAAATCAAGATAAAGGAATCAGGAGGACCAAGACTCCAAACACTTGTTAAGCAATCTTTTTCATGTACTTAAATCAGAAATCTGTTTGAACATTCATACAAATGTATTATTTATGTAGAAAATACACTAGGGAACATAGAAAATATGCAGTAATAAGATTGCCCATCGCTTTAGAATTAAATTAATAACACAGAATTTCTGGAACTCAAATCATACTTTGATTTCTAGCTTCAAGATGTCTGTCATTGAAACGAAATCTGTAGAGATTCAGAATATGAAATTCCTAGATCTATCTTGAAATGATAGATCTATATTGTATAACATACTATATTTGATTAGACAAGACTAATGCCTTTAGAATCAAACTACTCTTAAAAGAGAGCAAAGGGACTATAAATTCAGAATAAAAGCAAAGGTTGGTGACAATAAGCCAGATATTGTAATGATATATATATTGAATGAAAACTTTTCACGACTTATTTTTAAATTCCTAAAAGTTTTAGACCTGAGAGAAATTTCAGGAAAAGGAATATTATTTTTTCGTTAAATCACTAAGAGTTTTATATTTTCTTTTCTTTGCATATGAAGATATTTCAACATATCTTTAATCACTTCTATTTTTCTTTGTTCAAAATATAAAGTTCATAAAAAGTGGCTATAAATCCATCCTCTTTTCTTGAGTTCAGAATCTTTTGTACCTAAAAGCAACAAAGTAGGAGTACTGTTTTAATAAGTTTCCTCCTGGTTTAGTAGCTGTCTTTTGAGAGGAAGGGACAAGTAACTTCTGGAGTCAAAGCAAGGCCATGTTGCCACACAGTCCCTTGATTAAAGATGAAGAGTGAGTAAATAAGTCAAAAGTGGATAAAGAGCACTGGATAATTGGATTTTGGGTCAAATACCTGGCTGCAAATCTTAACATCCTTAGATATTGGTACTGGAAATGTTACTTACTCTTCTGAACTGATTCAGATTAAAGAGAGATAATACTAACAAAATGTTTTGACAAATAAAATAATGATTTAAAATATTTAACCTATTTTTTAATTAATTTTGAATTTTTTAATTCAATTGTAGCCCGTTAAGACTAGAAATCTGGTAGCAAATTCACTGTACCATATTTCTCCTGGTAGGTTAGTTTCTTTCACTATATTGAATATGGAAGAGCAGATGATCAGAAGACTTTAGGCAGTACCCACTCTGTAGTGGCTAAAACCACTCTAATCACACATCTCAGCTTTACCACATATTGTCTGAATTTGGACAGATGATATATCATCTAAGCTTCGGTTTCCCCATTTGTAAGATAAGCATAATAATAGCACCTGAATCCTGGTGGTTAACAGATGAAAGATGATCATTTTTACCTAACATGCGCTTGAGATTGCAAGGGCAGAGCATCCTGTTAGGTTCCAAAATAAGAAGATGATGCCTGCCATCAAGGATCCTATATTCCCACATGGAAACAGCAGATCTACACATAAATCAAGGTTTGTAAGAGGCAGTGGAGAGGGCTAAGTGGAAGACAGGGGAAATGTAGGGTGTCAAATGGGTGCTCAAAGGGGGTTTCTAATAATAGGAGTACACATCGATGGACCGCTCTGAGGAGAGAAGAGACTACTGGAGTCATAGCCTCTCCTTTCTTGTGTCTTTAACCCAAAGGCCTCCCAACCTGGAAGCCCTTGGGCCAGTTCTAACTCCTAGATTTGGGTGCTCCCCCCCACCACAAGATTTTATGGTCATTTCACGTAAACATTCTGATTTGTGGCTTCTATTGAAAAATAAGAAGATTTGGCATCTCGGGGCACCTGGGTGGCTCCGTCAGTTAAGTGTCTGACTCTGGATTTCGGCTTAGGTCATGATCTGAGGGTTGTGAGATGGAGCCCTGCGTTGGGCTGCATGCTCAGCAGGGAGTCTGCTTCTCTCCTTCTCCCTCTGCCCCTCCCCCTGCTCTCTCTCTCTCTCTCTCTCTCTCTCTCTCTCTCTCAAATAGATAAATAAATCTTAAGGAAAAAAAAATTTGGCATCTCTGGGCCTGTATTTCTACATGGGGACCATCATCTAAAGTGGCATGACTATGATGCCTTTAGACATTCTTTTTGCACTGTTCTGTTTTGTTTTACAAACACAGACTTTATTAAGTGCTGCTCAGACCCCAGTGAAGATCTTTCATTACAAAACAGTTTCCACACAACTGCAAGATATTGGAATGATACTCTAACAAAATATGTGAGAAATACCTGACCAAGGGAAAACATACAAGCCCTCTCCAGAATCAAATTTTTTAGAACTCCCCAGAGGAAGCCTACTGCATTTCCTTTCAATAAAGCCAGGCAGTGACAGCGTTCTCTGTGTCACCACACTGTGGGACTCAAAGTCTTCTCTGGGTCAACAGGGATGGGATGAAGAGCAGGTTGGGAGGACTGGAAAGGCCCTGCCTTCGGCCTGTGGGAGGAAGAGGAACGATGAGCTGAGAGGCAGGCTGAGTGTCCACCTGTGCTGTCTCCACAAGTCTGTGCTCCTCACTCTTGGGAGTGGCAGCTGAAGGGAGATATTTGTGAGGAATAATCTGAAGAATTTGGCTCACTTTCTCAGCTTCCTTTACATGTTGTGCTTTAAAAAGCCTAGAGATTTAAGTTTTTACTCAAATCCCAGAGTATGGTAATTTCTCTAACGAGGAAAGGCTGAGGTCAGGTAATTCCCCCCATCATATTTCTGGAAGAGATAAAGGGAAGGGTAAGGACTATAGCTTAGTTCTATTTTAGGAAATATTCTTTTTCCTAGGATGTAACTAAGGTCTGTAGCAATGTGAAAAGCACATTATAAAAGGGAAAAATATACAGAGCAGACCACTATATCTGTGTGCAACGCAACCAAAAAAAAAAATTCAAGTCATAATTCTTACCACTCCCATAATTATCTCACGCCTATCATAAATGAGAAAGTTCATTCATTTCTGTGAAACTTCAGAAGCGACACAATAAAGCAATGATTAGACAAAGGTTATAATATACTGTGGTCTGCTTTCATAGCAGAAAGCTATGTTTAGTCCATATTTTTTTTATTTATAGTTGCCAAAAAATTAGCCTTTTAAATATATTATACTGATAAGAGGTTTGTTTCATGATTTTTACGTATTTCAAAAAAGCATACAAAACTGCCTATCCAATGTAGACGGTAGGCTTTTTTTTTTTCATTTGTCACTTGTACTGGTAAGAATACTGCACATGTTGTACATACTGTTCTGCTTTTCCAGAGCTTTCTTCAGCTTTAGTTCTTCTAATTTTGTTAGAACTTGTTTATGTTCTGCTTTCAGGGGCAATGAAAGGCCATTGATAATGCTTCCTAACATTTCAAGGAGTTCAACATCATGGAAATGTTCTGTTTCATATATAAACCTGAGGAAAATGTTTGTTTTGTGATGAATGTTCTTAATCCAAGAAATTTCCCATAATCTGATACAGAACATCTTTTTGTGCTGTTTTTGACCACAGTCCCCACACCTGCCCACTCTAACACACAGAAGGAACCTGATGGGAGCTGGTGTCCCTGAGAAACTGAAAGGGAGTTGAGTGGAGCTGTTGGAAGCTTGTGCTGCTTCCCTAATCTCAAGTATCACAACGTGTTGCTCCAGACACATCCAGGTTGCTATAAAAAAAACTCCAAAAGCTCATTCAAAATGATCTGGGAATGAAGGAGTCAATTTTACAAGGTTTGTAATTTCCTAAGAGCTCAGGGGGGAGCATTTCTTTTATTTTGGTTTGTTTTAACCTAAGTTCACTTACGAGGACTTCATTAATTTTCACTTTGTAAAATTATATGAAAAACAGTATTTTCAGACTCTTGCAGGAGCTCAAGTAATTATCATAAAACACAATCTGGCATCTCCTTTTTAATGCATTTGCCAACTGCCATGCTCTAGATCTTCATTCTCACCTACTACCAAAACAGCCTCTTGCCTCTTTCCACATTCTCCTCGCTCAATCTGTCCCACACATGAGTGCCAGAGCTACATCCTCAAACAGATAGATCACAGGGAGGCAGAAGCCAGGGGGCCATTTCATTCCTCTGTATTTTGGAGACAGCAGGAGAGAGTTTAATATGGACTTGCATCGATCTTGGTTTCTGAATCCTTTAAATCGAGATGTTGTAAGTAATTTCAGGATAGGAGGTCCAAAACAATTACCCATTATAAATAAAAGTTCAAATGTCACATTTTACATATTGTATTGCTTAAATTATTTTGTTGCCAATTTCCTTTTGGTTCAGAGCAATGGTGTTCAAACCTGTTTCCATGATCATATCACTGGGGGAGCTCTACAAAAATACAATGCATGGGTCCTATCCTAGACAGATTACGTCTTTTAGGGATCGAGGCCCTAAAATTATTATTTTTCTAAAATGATACCACGGTGATCCTAATGTGAAGAGAAGCTGAAAACCACTGGTTTAGTATTCTATATTATATTTGGGGAAAATTATTTAATTTACTTTAAAATGCACTGTCATAACAAGATAGAGTCAAAGATATGCCTTAGAGGAGAAAGGGAGAGAGGGGCTTAGGATGGCCAATCAGCTCAGAAAGTTATAAAGTAACCATTGCTTTCTGTCTTCCAAAAAAAATCAAGAAAAGCTTTGTTCTTTTTTCCTACTCTTAGCCACTTCCTAATTTTGACCACAGGAAGAAGGATGACTTATCTCATTGTGAATTTTAGAAGTGGTTTGCTATATCCATCTGGCCTAAGTTCTTTGGGGCTCTTTCTTTCAGAGATACTTGCCCCCAAATTGAGCAGCTTCTCTTCTCACTCCTGAGTCAATATGATAAGAATACCTGACTTGAGGCCCAAGACAGGATTAGAGGCTACCAAACAAGTCCCACAGCCTCAGCACTGGGGATCAAGATAGGGTGTGAGTCTTCCTGGAAACTTCCTTGAAGCTATGTGGAGATTATGCATAGTTAGCTCTCCCCTTTACATCCAAGAATGTGATGTAGGGGTGGAGGAGACAATTAGAAAAGTCTTAGATTATTCTCTATTTCACTACTAGTGATTTTTAACTCTATCTGGTTCCTGTATAGGATTCATTATTGATAAATAAAGTGTTCTATTACCTTTTGAAATCCCAATTAACAAAATTTCTCTCAGGGAAAAGAAAAGAATTGGAAGGAGGGAAGGAGAGAAGGAAAAAAGGGAAGAAGGAAAGTGGAGAGAATGAGAGGGAGGGAGGGAGGAAGGAAGGGAAGAAGGGAAGGAGCAAAGCAGGGAAAGATTTATAAGCTCTTTGGCTGTGGGGTCCATGCCTTTATCATTGCCCTCCTCCATATGATTCAATAATCTTTACTAAACTGAATTGTGAGTAAATCTGAAACATATGGCTTAAATTATCATCAAAACCTTCAACCAGTTTAAAAATAAGGGTGGAAGGATCTATCACAATGCCTTTATTATTCTTCCGCTAGAGTTTAAACATAATGGATTTTTTAAAAATCAGATGAGTTCCCTATCTATACATGGATTCTCTTTTCCAAAAAATGTTCCTATGTAAAAACATACTTTACTATTATGAACTTTTACCAAAGGTCTCCAAAGCTTTTAATGAGGACCTAGGTTAAAATTTGGAAAAATCAACCTTCCTTCTGAACCTATAGTCCAAGTGAAGTTGGTGCCATGATAGATTCCTTCTTGATTCATTAAGCAGAGTTATCACTCAAAAACATAATTAAGAATAAACCCTTGTAACAGTGAATATGGAAAATTGGTATGTATGCATGCCTGCCTACACACACACACACACACACGCCACTGTGGAGCTGAAATAGACAATAATTCAAATACTTTGCTAGGAACAATGTGTTTGGATCTGAAAATTAATAAAGGGAAACCACACTAAAATGGAATAGGGACGCTAGAAGGGGGAGCACAGTACCACTCAACATTAATTATAGGAAGAACTGTCCATTACAGACCCCAATGGAAGAATCATCAGCAGGAAAGGATCATCCATTATAGGCCCCAAAGGGAAAAGATATACATTGCATTTCCTACAAGAAATAGACTACTCCTGCAACTCATCCAGTGAGTAACCCTCATGGACATGTGCTTTTCTCCACTGGACTTTTATTCAAAACAATTCCTCCCAACTTCCTCCTTCTTTCCCAGAAAATAACATTCCTCTCCTTCATTTGTTGGTCTGGACTATGGTTTTGCCATAACTTGCAGGTTCCAAAACACAATTTTCTGTTATTCTCAAATAAATCCATTTTTGCTTGGAAAAGAACTTTCATTTTTAAAGTTCACAAATCCATTTCCTGAGTTTAATAAGTATAAGCTACCATTTGCTCTTCACTGTAATTCTGCCTGCCACTAAACTCATTGATGACCCTGGAAAAACCATTTAACCTCCTTTTATCTGTGTTCCTTATATTTAAAATAAGGCCTATAAACATTTCTGGCATCACAGAGGCATTTCTGTTTCATTTAAAAAGTAGTTTACTATTAATGAAAATGTTCTCTACACTGAAATTTCACTTGTGGTAAAATGAAAATGTAGAGAGGACTTACTGCACTTCCCTATCAAAATTAATTTCAAAATAATAATCAGTGAAAATAGTTGAAAAACACTCAGTATTATACATTCACGTGTATGCTTTACTTTTTGATGGAGAATTAAGCCCTTTTTTTCTTTGTGAAATATGTTTCTCTAGATCCTCCACATTTCATTGGGGTATACTATACATTATGCTTGCTTGAAATTTTTAAGTCAGCATTCTATTTTGACATAATGGACTAAAGCACAGATGAAATTTATTGTGCTCTTTGAGGCCATCTGGTTGTGTACTGGTTCCTTAAAATTAGTCCTATCCTTCAAAATTTCAAGTACAAATATTAATGCAGAACCTGATTTGTGATAATCATAAAATGGTGATGCCTATGGTCTCACAGGTTTACATTTATAGATTAAAATTATAAGGGAATTATCCCTCAAAGTATTTGAACCTATTACTTGGTAAATTAATTATGTTTTCTCAATTACACGTGGCCATGTTATATATACAGTTGAAGCTAGTGGTTCTTAAATATTACTGTGTAATAAGAAACTAGAAAGTTCTAAAAATGCAGATTTGTGAGCACCGACTCTCTGCAATTTTATTTAATATGCATGGACTGGGCCCCAGCAATATGCATTTTGGCAATCATCCTTAGATTTTTAAAGCAGTTATATCATGCAACACAACCTGAGAAATATTGCTCTAAACTACGTTCAAAATTAACAGTGAAAATTATTGGCATGAGAAAAACATTTCCATTAAAATAACTTAAATGACATTAGATTAATTAGAAAATCAGTTATATTATCAAGTAGTGATGTACTTATGTAAAATCCACTACCTTTCTCATTCATCTTTAGTTGTGATCATCCAATCATTCAGGTCATCATGTATTCACACCTTAAACTGACTCCCAGTTGTGTTGAGAATGTTCCTCTATAAATGACTTTTCATTAGGGTAACCCACAACTCTGGGGCTTCAGATCTACTTGTCATCAAATCCCTCAAACTTCTCAATGCTGCCACTTTTATTTACTCAGGTAAAGGAGTCTATTCTGTGATTTCCTTACTACTGGTTCCTGGAATAATTCTCATAGGTGTTCATTTCATTAAAGTCAATAGGGTCATCAGTCTAGCATGAGCAGATTGGGATTCCCAAAATTTGCTGATTCCTCCAGGTGTAAGGTTGTCTTTATTTAGATAAATTCAGGGATTTTGTAGATAGTACTTTCTTCTTCATCTCAAAACTTTGGGAAAATGGTAACTCTTTTTCTAGAAATCCAGCTCCCTGCTACTGAATATCCACCTGGTCAGTCTGGTAAACCTTTTACCCTTTTGTTGCTTTTTCCCCAAATGAAGGCCTATATTTTCCTACTCTGATCATAAAGAAGTGAAATGTATTCCTAAATCTTTACTCACACCATAGTTCCCTGCCCAAAAGGAAGTTAAAGAATAATACTGCAATAAACCTTAAAGGATCCAAACATGTTTTATAAATTTTCCATTAAACATATTTTTAGAATTTTTATAAATACTAGATTATAGCTGAACATATTTTTCTATGAAACACTCATTTTTAGATATTTAAAATGGTCTTACAACATTAAAAATAATAGAGAACTCTGTTATTAAGACCTCTGAATGTTCTACACTCTGTGGCTCTGGCACTGGAAATATGAATAAAAAGGATAACTTCTTAATTTATTTTACAATAAGGGAGACACACAGCACCTTTGTATGATTACAAATCTAATCTGGTTCAATTGTGAAAATGAGGTCACAATTTGCCATTGGCTTCAAATGGAAAATAAAACTAATGATTTCAAATGTAGGTTTCATTTTCAACAAGAAGTTTAAGTTTGTTCAAGATTTTTAAGCCCAGACTCATGGTCAGATTATTCATTACTAATCAAGGTTATAATAGTGTTCCTCTTCTTTCTATTTATAACTCTTTTACCTTATGGCTTGGACAGCTGTTCTAAAATATAGGCTAAATAAAATTGTGACTTTTCATAAAATATTTTTTAGATTAAATCTCTGACTTATGTGAGGCCACTTATCATCTACATTAATTTTGGAGCAGTGTGTTCATTTATGGAAAAGGAGAGAAATAGATTAAAAACTGCTAAGTTACAAATAAGATTAAATACAAATAGATTAAAAACTGCTAAGTTATAAATAACGAAACATGAACAAATTGGGAGAAAATTAGACTAACAAAACAGTTCTACAATAGAAAATGGTGTTTTGTACAAAAGAAACAAGGATAGCAATGGCTTTGAAAAATTCCCTTTTATAAGCAAAGTGGTAAAATCAGAAACATCTATCTGAAAGTTGCTTGCATTTATTGAATGAAAGAAGTATCAAAAGTGTTTGAAATCATATACAAAAAAATATCCTGAGCAGCTTAAAAACACATGTGTAATGGAAAAAATTTAGGTACCTTACTGAATCCAGACAAATGAAACCAAATTCTTAACTCCCACTGGAAAAATGTTGGTATATATCTCTTTTTTTTTTTTTTACTGTTTTATAAATCTTGAAAATCGCACTCAGAATTAGTACTAAAATGTATTGTAATGATCATTGTTTCATATTTACTTTTTACACATGAACTGGTTCAGTCTTACTGAACGTAACGATGACTGAGTGATTTTAAATATGAAATTTGGTATTTTTTAAAAGCACCAATCAACTTCACAGTAGTGAAATACAAGATAGCTATTTGTAATTATATGATGAATCAAAGCACAAAAAACAAGCTTAAATAGGAAAAGATGGAGTACATTAAAAATAATTAGGAAAAAAAAAACAGCTAAATAATATTCAAAGTGACTTTAAACATGGGTAATTTCCCTCCGCATAGCCATAGCCTAACTGTCTTACTGACAGGGATCTGCTCCTGAGACTGTAAACCTGAACTGCTCTCAGGACACGGATGGTACCCCCCACCCCCCACCCCCCATTAGTACCTTCTCACCACCGTGACAGAAAGTCACGTCACTGAGAACGGAGTCTGTGCCTGCCACGGGGGGATCCTTTTATATGCTGTGGTCAAAAAATGGAAGATACCCACTATTACAGATATTATCTCTGTTTTACAACTTCAGAAACTAAGAACCTAAGAGGTGAAGTATGTTGTCCGAGGTCAGAAGCTGGTTGGGTGAAAAATCAAATCTTTTTTTTTTTTTTTTAAAGATTTTATTTATTTATTTGACAGAGAGAGACACAGCGAGAGAGGGAACACAAGCAGGGGGAGAGGGAGAGGGAGAAGCAGGCTTCCCGCGGAGCAGGGAGCCCGATGCGGGGCTCGATCCCAGGACCCTGGGATCATGACCTGAGCCGAAACGCAGATGCTTAACGACTGAGCCACCCAGGCGCCCTGAAAAACCAAATCTTGAACCAGACTGAGCAACCAAACCACTGCACCATTCCATTAAAGCAATGTATTATTAACACCGCCTTGTCTTCTTATTACTATTCTTTTCCATTTACAAAATGCTCTCATGTGCAAGTCTGTGAGTTAGCCATTATTTCACAAAAACAATGAGCTTCAGAAGCCTAGGCAGCTTGCCAAGGGTTGTCTGACTGGCAAGTTCTGCCATCTGACTGCAGCCCAGTGCTCCTTCACTAGAGAGTCACTGCTCAGACACACATGACCTCCCATTCCAGACTGTCGTTCACATTCTGTCACAGCTTGCAAGTGCTCAGCCTGAGATGTCACCCAATTTAATCTCCCTAAGCCCCTAGCTCACTACTCAATGTGTTTCTTTCGTAACAGTAAAGGACACCACACTGTATAATAGAATAATAAAAGTTAGACACAAAATTTCCATGCATATTATCTATTTTTGTTAAACAAGGATATCATTACCGGGCCCCTGGGCGGCTCAGTTGGTTAAACGTCTGCCTTCGGCTCAGGTCACGATCCTGGAGTCCCAGGATCCAGTCCCACATCCAGCTCCCTGCTGAGCAGGGAGTCTGCTTCTCCCTCTGACCCTGCCCCTCTTGTGCTCTCTCTCTCTCACTCTCTCTCTCAAATAAATAAATAAAATATTTTGAAAAAACAACAACAACAAGGATATCACTACTTACCTAGAGAAGATAAGATTTTAAAGAAACATTTTTTTTTTCTTTTCGGAATGTTTTTATGATGTCGTGTCTTTCTATGCTAAAATGAAATATTCTCCTTCAGACAGTAGTCCTTCCACAATAAGCACAATTATTCCTCTTGCATTTTTTTGCCATTGACTTTGAAATACAGAGTCTATTTATATTAACACTCACTGTAATATGCAAAATTTAAAATGACATGCAAACGCTAAATGAACACATGTCAAATTCTATGTATTTATTTAACAGAATTCCTTCTGTTAAAAAAGTTTATATGTCAACTACATTTATTTGCTTTTTTAACTTATTCGCTCATTTATTTACTTAGCAAATGTCTCCTCTCCCACTTTAAGAAATTTTTCTCTTTTTACTTAAATGTGCTCTCATGTGATTTCATATATGAGCAATATGATAGCTCAAACTATCTAGAGTAACTCCAGCATTTTAATGGTGACTCATCAATTTTTAAACTTTTTTTTTAATTATCTATTCACTTCTGTCATTTCTTCTGATTTTATCACTAAGTGTAGGTCACTGAAAAAGTCAAGGCCCTAAGTCTATTTCCTTCTAAGTTATTAGCTTCCTATTAAAAAAAAAAATCAATTTCCTGACACACATTGCCCCACTAAATCTACCCAACCAGTCATCTCTACAATTTTACTGTCTCAAGAGGGCATGACAAATACATGACTGAATCAGCTAAACATATCAATATCTTCAAAAGTTGTTGAATTACAGTACATTTCTGCATTCTACAAACAGATTTTTTTTAAACATACTTTTATATTACTCTCTCTTCCATCTGGTTCTCTGTACTTGTAATATAATGTAGACACACCATCCAAAACCAAAAAGCTCTGAAAAAACTGTTTTTGTGAAGTATGCCACAAAATCATTTGACAGCAAAACCTGATTTGTTGAGTAGCCATTTACCCCACCTAATATAAACTTTTTTTTTTTGCTACAGAAATTATGTATTTTTTTTTAAAGATTTTATTTATTTTTTCATGAGAGACAGAGAGAGAGAGAGAGAGAGGCAGAGGGAGAAGCAGGCTCCCAAGGAGCAGAGAGCCCGATGCGGGACTCGATCCCAGGACCCTGGGATCATGACCTGAGCCGAAGGCAGACGCTTAACCATCTGAGCCACCCAGGTGCCCAGAAATTATGTATTTGATGACAGGGTTCTACATTAGGCACTTCTGCAGGTGATACATAATATACAGTATATGCAAAAATCACCTTTCTAAAATATAAAATGGTTTGAATTATCAAACTCAGGAGCTTTACATAAAAACTTCTAGACCCTATATAAGATATTTAAGAAGTCTAGCAAAGCTCTGAAATGTGCAAGTAGATTTTATTAGATTGATGAACATTTAAAATCTCTACGTACTGCATTCTCAGAGTTACCTTCTCTTTAAAATCAGTTCAGGGGATAGAGCCCCGCATTGGGCTCCTGACTCAGCAAGGAGTCTGCTTCTCCCTCTCCCTCAGCCTCCCCCCTACTCATGCTTGCTTTCTCTCTCTCTTTATCTCTATCTCTCTGTCTCAAATGAATAAATCAAATATTTAAAAAAATAAAATAAAATCAATTCACGTAACATGCATAAGATAAGCTAAATGTTATGATGGATACTGAAAATACAAACATGATTTACACTTGAATCTTGCCTTTAATTGAACTCATGTTAACATTTTTGAGTTGTCTTGATTATTTGAAAACATGTTATCTGTAAATTAGGGGAATTTATTTCAAGGCTTCAATTATAAAACAAAATAAAGCATTTTGTACATACTTGACATTAAGTGCATTATCAAAAAATAGTAACTATCACTGTATGATCTCCTAAATTTCAAAAATGTATTTCTGTAGGAGGAAGAAAATCCAACTTGTGGAGTGGTTTTCCCCTGCCTTTTCAGCAAATGAGTGCACATTTGCCAACTTTCCTCTATACTCATAAAACACAAGGCACTGAATGGAAGACCCCCATGAAATACGATGACATTATCGCTCAGCTTATTAGAATTCTAAGCAGTCTTTTTTATGTTCAAGGATAAAATAAAAACTAAGCAGTGGATCAATGTAATTTTCAAACTTGACCTCTTTGGTTAGATTTATTTCTAGGTATCTTATGGTTTTGGGTGCAATTGTAAATGGGATCAACTCCTTAATTTCTCCTTCTTCGGTCTTGTTGGTGGTGTTTAGGAATGTCACTGATTTCTGTGCATTGATTTTATATCCTGTCACTTTACTGAATTCCTGTATGAGTTCTAGCGCTTTTGGGGTGGAGTCTTTTGGGTTTTCCACATAAAGTATCATATCATCTGCAAAGAGTGAGAGTTTCACTTCTTCTTTGCCGATTCAGATGCCTTTTTGTTGCCTGATTGCTGTGGCTAGGACTTCTAGTACTATGTTGAATAGCAGTGGTGATAGTGGACATCCCTGCCGTGTTCCTGACCTTAGGGGAAAAGCTCTCAGTTTTTCCCCATTGAGTATGTTATTCACTGTGGGTTTTTCATAGATGGCTTTTATGATATAGAGGTATGTACCCTCTATCCCTATACTCTGAAGAGTTTGGATCAAGAAAGGATGCTGTACTTCGTCAAATGCTTTTTCTGCATCTATTGAGGATCATATGGTTCTTGTTCTTTTTTTTATTAATGTATTGTAACATATTGATTGATTTGCGGATGTTGAACCAACCTTGCAGCCCAGGGATAAATCCCACTTGGTTGTGGTGAATAATCCTTTTAATGTACTGTTGGATCCTATTGACTAGTATTTTGGTGAGAATTTGTGCATCCAATCTGTACTCAGAAAACTATAAAATACTCATGAAAGAAATTGAGGAAGACACAAAGAAATGGAAAAATGTGGGGCGCCTGGGTGGCTCAGTTGGTTAAGCGACTGCCTTCGGCTCAGGTCATGATCCTGGAGTCCCGGGATCGAGTCCCACATCGGGCTCCCTGCTCGGCAGGGAGTCTGCTTCTCCCTCTGACCCTCCTCCCTCTCATGCTCTCTGTCTCTCATTCTCTCTCTCTCTCAAATAAATAAATAAAATCTTAAAAAAAAAAAAAGAAATGGAAAAATGTTCCATGCTCATGGACTGGAAGAACAAATATTGTGAAGATGTCAATCCCACCTAGAGCAATCTACACATTTAATGCAATCCCTATCAAAATACCATCAACTTCTTTCAAAGAAATGGAACAAATAATCCTAAAATGTGTATGGAACCTGAAAAGACCCCGAATAGCCAGAGGAATGTTGAAAAAGCAAAGCAAAGCTGGTGGCATCACAATTCTGGACTTCAAGCTCTATTACAAAGCTGTCATCATCAAGACCGTATGGTACTGGCACAAAAACAGACACATAGATCAATGGAACAGAATAGAGAGCCCAGAAATGGACCCTCAACTCTATGGTCAACTTATCTTCGACAAAGCAGGAAAGAATGTCCAATGGAAAAAAGACAGTCTCTTCAACAAATGGTGTTGGGAAAATTGGACAGCCACATGCAGAAGAATGAAACTGGACCATTTCCTTACACCACACACAAAAATAGACTCAAAATGGTTGAAAGACCTCAATGTGAGACAGGAGTCCATCAAAATCCTTGAGGAGAACACAGGCAGCAACCTCTTTGACCTCAGCCGAAGCAACTTCTTCCTAGAAACATCACCAAAGGCAAGGAAGCAAGGGCAATAATTAACTATTGGGACTTCATCAAGATAAAAAGCTTTTGCACAGCAAAGGAAACAGTCAACAAACCAAAAGACAACTGACAGAATGGGAGAAGATATTTGCAAATGACATATCACATAAAGGGCTAATATCCAAAATCTTTAAAGAACTTACCAAACTCAACACCCAAAGAACAAATGATCCAATCAAGAAATGGGCAGAAGACATGAACAGACATTTCTGCAAAGAAGACATCCAAATGGCCAACAGACACATGAGAAAGTGCTCAACATTGCTCGGCATCAGGGAAATCCAAATCAAAACCTCAATGAGATACCACCTCACACCAGTCAGAATAGCTAAAATTGACAAGTCAGGAAAAGACAGATGTTGGTGAGGATGTGGAGAAAGGGGAACCCTCCTATACTATTGGTGGGAATGCAAGCTGGTGCAGCCACTCTGGAAAACAGTATGGAGGTTCCTCAAAAAGTTGAAAATAGAGCTATGATATGATCCAGCAATTGCACTACTGGGTATTTACCCCAAAGATACAAATGTAGGGATCTGAAGGATTACATGCACCCCAATGTTTATAGCAGCAATGTCCACAATAGCCAAACTATGGAAAGAGCCAAGATGTCCATCGACAGATGAATGGATAAAGAAGATGTGGTGTATATATATACAATGGAATATTATGCAGCCATCAAAAGGAATGAAATCTTGCCATTTGCAACGACGTGGATGGAACTGGAGGGTATTATGCTGAGTAAAATAAGTCAATCAGAGAAAGACATGTATCATATGACCTCACTGATATGAGAAATTCTTAATCTCAGGAAACAAACTGAGGGTTGCTAGAGTGGTGGGGGTGGGAGGGATGGGGTGGCTGGGTGATAGACATTGGGGAGGGTATGTGCTGTGGTGAGCGCTATGAATTGTGTAAGACTGTTGAATCACAGGTCTATACCTCTGAAACAAATAGTACATTATATGTTAAAAAAAAAAAAGAAGATAGCAGGAAGGGAAGAATGAAGGGGGGGAAATTGGAGGGGGAGATGAACCATGAGAGATGATGGACTCTGAAAAACAAACTGAGGGTTCTAGAGGGGATGGGTTAGCCTGGTGATGGGTATTAAAGAGGGCACGTGCTGAATGGAGCAGTGGGTGTTATACACAAACAATGAATAATGGAACACTACATCAAAAACTAATTATATAATGTATGGTGATTAACATAACATAATAAAATAGAAAAAATAAAAAAATAAAATAACCCCCCCCCCAAAAAATGCATTATCTTTGGTAATAACATCTTTTTGAAAAGTGAATCACTCAAGCAAGCATAAAAAGTTTTATTTTTACTTGCTTGCTTCCACAAAGATTATTGAGAAAAAAAAAAATTTCTACCTTGAAAACACAATATTGTACTTTTCAACTGCCCAGATGAAATATTCTTTGAAAAAAGAAAAACAGAAATTGAACTCTTTGGAAAATTGAACTAGTGTTTGACTACAGCTATGTTCTTTTCTGTTATAATTTATTTTTCTACCTGTGTGCTATCACCACTTTTTTTTTCCTATGTAAATCCAAATGCCTCATTTAAAATCCATTCTTTTTATAGCTCTAGCCTCTATAAAAGTTGCTTCTACTCTGATTAAAGCAACTTGCAAATTTTAGATATCATTTCGGAAGTATGACATCAATTAGAATGTCAGGATCATATATTAGAGATGGAAAAGAATCTTAGAAGTTCTGTATCCCAACACTTTAATTTTACAAATGACAAAACAAATGTTCAGAGAACCTTCAGAGAAGGTTCCAAATCTTTTAATCTCTTTAACCTATTTGCTGAAAAAGCCCAGAATAGATTCCCATCTCCTAACTCAAAGGCCAATGTTCTCAATATTCCACTTGTCACCCCATTACTCTCTCTCCTGTATAAAATCGCCACACATCCTTATATAATATTTGCATTTAATACTCCAGTGATTATTACTTTCAGTAGTACCTTAAGTCAATTTTGGTCAAATGTCTTTGCTTTACTCTCTACATACAAAATAAAGAATTTTGAGATACTATAATTCCAAATCAGTAAGAAATTAATTTTCTGTTTTGAAAAATCTAACTTATAAAGCATTATGACAGTTGAAGTTTTCCCAAAGTGATGCTACATAATACTGAGTACATGGACAAGGATCCATTACCTTAGCAACAAAAAGAGACAAAGGAAGTCTTACGGTGACTCAAAAATACATTTAAACAGTCACAAAGACTTCCAGTTAAAATGGCAAAAGGAGCCCATGCTTTGATTCACCACTTATACTGCAAATACACATGGAAAGACTGGAAAATAAAAACCAAAACAAAATTGCCACACATAAAAATAAAACAAACACCCATCCCCAATCGTCCAGACATGGAATATAAATGCTGAGCAATGATCAATACTATGACTTTGGAGACAACAGATTCAGAGGTCATTATAATTCTGATTCTGGACAAAGACCCTGAGTGGAAACAGATGGAGGCAACTCATAAGGGATGGGGAAACAAAGCAATACATCAGAGAGAAAATAAATGAATAAATTAATAAACAAATCAATTCCAATGAGCTAGCCAACACAAATTATAAATCACATGGAGCAAAGTAAGGCTAAGAAGGATATCCAACCTATATGTAACACATTTATCCCAGATGCAATTAATTATATGGAATAATGACAAAGTGTTTTACACAAATACTTGTAAAATGCATGAAGAATAGTGAAAACTTAAAGCACAAAACGTGGTAACAAAATCAGCTGAAACAGAAAAAGAACAGGTGGTGTGGGAAATCTTGGAAATGAAAAATGTTATTTAATAAAATGTCACTAGAAAAGCCACAGTTTCTTGGAAAATTGCTGAACTGGAAAATACTGATAGATTTACTATATACTAATAGTTTAAAGAGTTTCATCATATATCTTCAAATAGGCTTTTCAGAAGAAGTCAACTGAGCAAGTGGCTGAATTTTTCCTTTTGTTGTTGTTGTTGATTTACATTTTTTTCTTTTTATTCCTGAAATAATGCAGTTCACTATCGATCAAGATATGAGCTTATCTTTATTTTGCTCTCTGCTAGGAATATACTTTCAAAGTAAAAATAGTCTACCAAAAAGTAATTATGAAGAGTGCATAAGTTCATCAGCAAAACTGCTAAATGATACACAAGATGACAATGTAATTCTTTCCCACTGCTTTGGAAAAGTAACTGTCAACTCCAAATATTATAACCTGCCAAGCTATCATTCAAGTGTAATGACTTATGAAATAAGAAGCCAGAAAGAATGTTGAGGACAAAAGAGAACAAAAATTAATAAAAAATATGTTGACAAAAATACTTAACTATTGACTACAAGACAACTAATCTTTATGTTTAAAAAAAACTCAAACTACATTTCAAAGCAATGATAAGAATGCTACAATATACTATCAGATATGCAATGGATGGTTAGAGTGCAATAAAAGCCTTGTCAGATTTAGGCTGACATATGACATAGTTACACAGCAGAATAAATTGAGATTTAATGAAAAATCAGCATTACTTATATGGAGTAAAATATACACATAGTCTATAGCTTAGTAGCAGACCAAAAGGGAAGAGAGTAAGGGAAGAAGAAAGGAAAGAAAGAATGAAGAAAAGAATGAAAGAATAGGAAACCTGATCAATCTCACAGAAGTTAGAAAGGGGGCTAAAGGAGAAAAATGAAGGTACTCAGTAAACAACAAAAATATATGATCTACAAATAAGTCTAAATATTTCAGCAATAGAGATGTCCACCCCTAAGAAATTACACAAGTACTTAGATTATATATTTTTAAATCAAGCTATACACTACTTTAACAAAACACATTTAGGGGCGCCTGGGTAACTCAGTCCATTAAAGCAACTGTCTTCCACTCGGGTCATGATCCCATGGTCCTGGGATGGAGCCCCACATCAGGCTCCCTGCCCAGTGGTGGGCCTGCTTCTTCCTTACCCTCTCTGCTGCTCCCCCTGTCTGTGCTCTCCTGCTCTCTCTCTGTCAAATAAATAAATAAAATCTTTTAAAAAAACACATCTAAGAGCGAAACTATACATTAATTTTCAAAATAAAGCAGTACAAACAGATATGGCACAAATATGATGATATTATCAACCAAAATATAATTAAGGGAGAAAAGCAATAAAAATAAAGCAGGATATGACCATAATATTTGATATAACAATAATATTATGATCTAAGTATTTATGATATAAATATTTAAAATATGAAACAATAAATATCTGTAATTTATACAAATTTAGAAAATATAATAGTTATAAAAATTATGAAAAATAATATAATAATCCAAGAACACAAAATCATGACATTATATAATAAAAATGAACTTGTAAAGAGTTAAAATAATAACACAGATAACTGAAGAAAATTGTACAAAGAAATTAGCAAATCTTGACCTTCAAGTCTTTGATATGCATACTTTTATCACATAAGGATAAATCAATCAGGCCAAAATTTTTAGTAAGAATAAGAAAACTTTAAATAAATATTTACACATATGTTTTATACACATACACACAAACATTACCAATCGTAGAAAGTATTTTTCAAGTACATACGTTATATTTACAAAAAAAATAAAAAGCATGACCATGTCTGGACTCATAGTCTCATCAAATTTCAAATAATTGCTATCCTACCAACAAAAAGTATGAACCAAGATAAAATTCAATAATGTATCAACAATAAAATTATAGCTAAAACTCACAGCACATTTACAAATACACTGTAAAAACCGTATGTTTAGAAATTTGAAAATGTAATCCTAAATAATTTATGGGTTAAAGAGGAAAGCACTAGAGAAATTACATAGTAAACAACAATGAAAGACTCATATAAAACTTAAAGAATGCAGTGAAAATAATACCTAGAGATAAATTTATAACTTTGAGAGAAAAAACTGAATGGTTCTTGACTGAAAATAAGTAAAAAGAAGCTGCCAAAACAAAGTGGGAAGGAAGAGGAATTGGGAGGAGGGAAGGATTAGTCAAACTTTGCTAAAATATGAAGAGGCAACCAAAATCACTCCTTCATAAGTTCACCAGTTCTGGTCAGGTTTTTAAGTGGTTTTACCAAGTGAAGGAGTACATTTTTATAATTATTATAAATTATCTCAGGAGATAGATTAGATGAAGTTAATTAATGCTTCTGTAACAGTAATAATTTTATATCAAAAATCAATATATACAAGTATTCTAAGTTTTTTAAAAAAAAAGAAAAAGAAACTAGTACATCAATTTCAGCAGCCCATAAAAATTTTTTTTAATTAAAAAGCACTGTGGCTAAATACATTTCTTTAAAGTAAGTCAAAGATATTTCAATATTAGAAGATTGCATTGACATATTAGAACACAGTGATAGATTAAAGGTGAAACTATGTGATCATTACAATACTTCCAGGGAAAAAAAATCAATCATTACAAAATAAATAGCACTAAGCAAATTTTCTGAACCTGATAACCAATTGCAGTATCACTTTAATGGGGAAACTTTAGACATGTGTCCTTCAGATGTAATAACCTGATATGATTCTCTAATCTCCACATTTACCAACTTCATACAGATTATCATAGCCAAGGCAATATGACAAAATAAAAGCTATCAGAAATGGAAGGAAAATGATAAAAAATTATCTCTAATGGCAGACAGTATGAATATCCCCAAAGAAAATCTAAAAGATTAAACAAATCTGGGGCACCTGGGTGGCTCAGTCGATTAAGCATCTGCCTTTGGCTCAGGTCATGATCCCAGGGCCCTGCGATGAGCCCAAGGTCAGGCTCTCTGCTGAGCTGGGAGCCTGCTTCTCCCTCTCCCTCTGTCTGCCCCACTTGTGCTCTCTTTCTCTCGTCTCTCTCTCTCTCTGTCAAATAAATAAATAAAATCTTAAAAAAAATTAAACAAAAGTATAGGGCCTATAAAGATTTAAGCAAAAATCTTGGTGATAAGATGAACATCTAAAACTTGATATATTTCTGTAAATGCATAATTAAAGAGAAACTGTTATCAAATTCAGAGAAACAAAGTAGAACAGTATGTGAATTCTCTGATTATGCCCAATAAGATTTACTATAATTTTTTAAAAGATTTATTTATTTGAGAGAGAGAGAGCAAGGGGAGAGGCAGAGGGGGAGACAGAGAGAATCCTCAAGCAGACTCCCCACTGATCACAGAGCTTGACACAGGGATCAATCACAAGACCCTGAGATCATAACCTGAGCTGAAATCAAGAGTTGGAGGCTTAACAGACTGAGCCATTCAGGCACCCTGGAATTTTTTTTTTTTTAAGATTTTATTTATTTGTCAGAGAGAGAGCACAAGCAGGGGGAGTGACAGAGGGAGAGAGAGAGAGAGAGAGAAGCAGGCTCCCCACTGAGCAAGGAGCCGGATGTGGGACTCGATCCCAGGACCCTGGGATCATGACCTGAGCCGAAGGCAGAGGCTTAACCGACTGAGCCACCCAAGCATCCCACCGCTGGAATTTTTTAAAGACATTTTTAAAACATCACTGAAGGACTAAAATAAGATATGAATAAATGGAGAGATATAGCCTATTCATGAGCTGGAAAACTTAATTTTGTTTAAAGGTCATTTTGCTTCAAATTGTTTCATAAATTAAAGACATTTCATCAAAATTTCAACTGTTTCACTAATGGAAATTGTCAAGCTTGTTTTATTATTTATATAAAAGGAAAAGGCCAAGAATAGTTAAAATAACTTAAAGAAGAGCAAATGTAAGAATTGACCTATCAGATATTTAAACTTTAGAAGAAAATGTAAAATATTTTTTATATCAAAGTAGAAAAGATTTCTAAAACATGGCATAATATACATTCCATAAATGATAACCTTTAGTTCATCAAAAGTTACTAAAACAATGAATGACAAACCACCAACAGAAAAAATATTTTCAAATCATATAACTGACAAAGGATCAGTATGCATAACTTTTAAGAACTCCAATGTATCAATAAGAAAAAGACAACCCATTAGAAAATGAATAAAGTAGATAAACTGGCAACAAATAAAAGTGGAAACCCAAGTGACCAAGAAATGTGAATAGATAATCAATCTCAATAGTAATCAGGTAAAAGCAAATAAACAAATGAATAAAAGGATCCACAAGATATATTTTTTTCATGTTCATCAGTTTGGGAACAATTAAAAATCTGACAATCTCAAGTATTGGTAAGAAGAAGAAATGAAAAACCTCACATACGGATAAAGAAAGGTAATCAGTTCAATCATTTGGGAAACAACTTGAGAGGTATCTAGTAAAGTTAAAAATCTGCATTCATTTTGATCCAGTAATCCCAAGACTTCTTTCCATATGCTAGTAGGGGGAAAAAAAAAAAAAAGAACTCGGGGACTTGTGGAAATGGTGAGCACTATAATAATGGTCAATGTGATATAATTTGTAATAGTGAAAACTATAAACCATCTTAATGGTCTTCGATAAAAACAGACAAATGATTTCTGATATAATCAATGGAAAAGAGAATAGCCATTAAAATGAAGTGTGTATCTATATGTGTGTACACACACACACACACACATATTACATATAAGTTCTGTATTTATAAATCAATGAGCAAAATATGATGCAGAATAACATACAATATCTTATTGATAATATAATTTAAATACATATAAAACAATGTGACTTATTGTTTATAAATACTATATTATATTATAAATACTATATTATATATTATATATATTATATATTGCAAACATTTACATAGAAATGATAATCACACAATTTAGGTCTCACTAGGAAAGGACAATGGAAGATGGAATTTAAAAAGTATCCACAAGGGGCTTCAACAGCATCTGTACTGTAAAACTCATCTTGCAAATCTGAAAAGAATATGCCAAATGGTAAGATTTGCTGAGGCTGGATAATGAATGTGTGAACCTTGTTATATTATTCTCTCTACGCTATTTTGTATTTGAACTATTTCACAGAAAAAAAAACAAAAAAAACAAAAACAATTGCACAGCAGTATCTGAAAGCTCAGTGACTTGAGCACAATGAAAATGATGCCTTACCATTATTGGAGTAGAAAGGGCCTGATGAAATTGGACAGCTAGCACAATCCCAGTCACTGCAGACAAAGGGATTTTTCACTGAAAAGAAGCACTACTTCGTCCAGCGTGCCATGTGCACAGGTTAAATTGCACATTGTCTAAGACTGGCTATTTTCAGATTAGACAGTATTCCTGGTTAATAGTCGTGCTTATGTTTGTCCAAAGCTTTAGAGCCCTTTCATTATTTAATTTTTCATAGTCCTAGAACGTTCGCTGATAGAACATATCTTGCCTTATTGAGATTTCTTGTTTAGATTCTTTTCTTCCCACTAGATTGTTAGCTCCAAGAGTGAAGGGATGATATCTCTATTTTCACTGTGCTTCCTTCAGAGCCTATTAGAGTTTCTGGACCATAGCAGGGTGTTTTGAATAATAAGAAGAAAGAAGGAAGGAAGGGAGGGAGAAAGGAAAAGTTTGAGCAAGTTTATATTAGAGCAGTGAAAAACAGTATTATCCTGATTTTATACATGCGAACATTGAAAGAAAATACAGACATTAAGCCCAGGGTTTTAACACAGGTCCAGTGACTCGAGGCACATGTTCATTCTACTGCAACTTAACAAAGAGGCAAACATTTTATTCTCTTGAGGAAAATTTTACATGTCTTGTAAATTTTCCCAAAAGTTAGTATTAGAAAGAATGATCTCTTCTGCTTTTGTAAGTTCCCAAATTAAACTTTGTTTTTACGTGGCTATTTTTGTGAACTATTGCTAATCAAGTAGTTAATTACATTCCTGGATTGCTCTAGAGGTGCAAAGGGCTAGTTGAATCATAGCAAATTATATGCAGTATTTGACTACTTTTGCAAAGTGTAGAATACAGGTACTCTTCAACAAATCACTAATTTAAGACAGGATGTGCTTTGCACACTACATGAATTGTTTCATTTAGGATACAAAACCTAGAGGAGGGGGCTACTGTTTGGTCCTTTTGTAAGTAACGCTGAAACAAAAGCTGCCAAATAATTTATGTAGTTAGAAAATTGCACAGTTAGGAAAAAAAAAAAAAAAGAAAATTGCATAGTTCGTATCAACACCCACGTGATCTAATACTGGAGTCCACATTCCTCAATATATGCTTACTGCTTTCAATAAAAGATTTTAAAGTAAAAGAATAAAAATAAAGCTTTTTCAGATTGTTCATTCTTGATGTATTATTTTTTACCACTTGGTAAAATAATTTTCACTAATACAGAGTTCTATTCATTCATTTGTCCATTCATTCATGTATTTAAAATATCCCTGCTATATTCCAGGAACTATGATATACACTGGTAAGCCAACCATAAAAAGACAAAGCCAACCAAAACAGTGAAAGATAAACATTCAAAATTAATTACAAATATGTTTGACACTGAAGATGCAACCATAGGTCATTTTATATTTTTAAATGTATTCTTCCCTTAAATATATATTGGAAATATATTGTAGTTACCAGCAAAATTTTTCTTCTCTACTTTAATATTCTTGGCATCCAGAATTCCCTAATTCAAAAAATACTTATTGGTCACTTCTCAAGTTGAGGAGCTGAGACCTGAAGTTAGAGCCATCAATACACTGATACCATCCAGCTCTCATTCTTGTTATCTTATTCATTTACTAACCCATGAATTTATGGAATATTTATTGAATAGCTATTGAGCAAAGTCTGGAAAAAAGTGGGCAGTAGGTTTCATTGTCTTTGTCTTCAGGAAGCTTATGTTCTAGAAAAACTGAGTAGACATATATGTCATCAACTCCACTATACACAGTTGTTTGTTTTAAAGGACATAAGATGATTTGCAATGGCATAAGCTTTCAGAAAGATCATTTTTGACTAGGGTGATCTTGCAAAGTTATAAAGTTGAAATGAAGACTGGATTATGAGGTTTGCTAAAGGGATGAAAGAAAAGAGGTGGCAGAGCAAAAGGGGAAGGCACTGTCAAGTTCCAGAGAGGAAGACAGAATATTATATAAACAAGGCATGATATTGAAGCTGCAGTAGGCGACATGAGAGAGAGGAAAAATAGTGCACAGTGTTGTTAAACTACCTGAAGAAGAACACTTTTCTGAGCATGTAAGGTTTTTTTTCTTTTTAAGTCAGCAATTTAAAATAATTTAAATTTTGGGGCAGCTGGATGGCTTAGTTGGTTAAGTATCTGATTCTTGGTCTCAGCTCAGGTCTTGATCTTAGGGTTTTGAGTTCAAGCCCTGCGGTGGGCTCCATGCTGGATGTGGAGCCTACTTAAAAATAAATAAAAAATAAAATACATAAAATAAAATATTCAAATTTTAATAGTAGCCAAAAAGTGTATGATTTTAGAAATCATAGAAAAGAATGAAAAAAATCCCCATATCCCATGAGAATATTGGCAGGTTTGCAACACTGCGAAGCTGACTAACGCTGTATGGGTCTTTCTCTTGTTTCCCACCATCACCCTTATCCTCAAAGGTAGGAAATTCCCTACCTACCTGCCTAAAACTTTGTTCCATGATAGCTTTTGACATTAATTGGTGGGCATATAAATAGGATGACTTATAGTATATCTTATTTCTAATGATAAGATATTTTATATTAATTCATTTTTAAAAGTATGACAGATAAGAACAAACATATGATTAGTAAATAATCTGGTGAATCAAATATTACTACTTTTCCACAATGGTATATATATTTTGAGGAAAAACAGTGGGACAATGGAATTTTTAAAACATCATTATTCTCAACCATCATTAACTCACACACAGAAATGATTACCTGGTAGAGTGATACCTGATTAAAATTTTGGCCAAATTACAATGGCTCTTTCTAGGCAATTTGGAAAAAAATAATGTCCTTTATTAGTTTGACATTTTTTATACTGTGTACTAATAATATATATTAGCTGTCAAATCATTTAAGTCCAAAATGTTACTTTTCATTGTTGTGATATCTAATTAAATAAATTTATTTTTTACTTCTCATAGGTACTGTGATGCATTTTTCTAATGCTTTGGAACATTTATTTTTTTTAATTTTTTTTTTATAGATTTTATTTATTTATTCGACAGAAAGAGTGAGAGAGTACAAGCAGGGGGAGCAGTAGAGGGAGAGGGAGAAGCAGACTCCCCGCTGAGCACGGGAGCCCGATACGGGGCTCGATCCCAGGACCCTGGGACCATGACCCGAGCCGAAGGCAGACGCTTAACCGTCTGAGCCACCCAGGTGCCCCCCTTTGGAACATTTAATACATTTTTTGTTTAGTATCAAAATAATAAAAATCAAACAACAAAACCAAAAACAAAAAACATGGGCTATTGTTAAGAACAACATGTAAAATAACAAAGGGTATAGAAAGATAATGTTATAATCTACAACCTGATTGATTTGTATATTTTTCAGTAATCCTTTCAACATGTTCAAATATTTTATAAGCACTAGTTTTTGCAATCTTTACAGTTCTATGAGTAATTAACTATGTGTGTGTTCTTTATACCAAAGAAAGGAAAACTTGGAACAATTTGTATAAAGTCACGCCGCTGGTAAATGGCACAAATTTCAACTCAGAAAAAATTTGACGCTGTGATATAGTCCCTCTGTCCTCAAGTCTCCAAATTTGTCCTGGAATCTGTGCAGTTTCAGAAGGCCTGCTCCAGATGTTTAGGGGTACATGCTCATTTGCAAATCCTATACCCTGAAACCAAGATTTGGTAGCTTTTATGAGATTCACAGGAATTCCATATTTTTGATAAGTAGGCCATGAAATCTGATGCATGGGATTCTCAATCACACTTTGAGAATCCATTGTGTGAAGAATAAGATTTAAATTTCTTATCCAGATCCTTAAGACCTTCCATATTTTGTCTATAGCATATTATTGCTGGAAATGTGCTTGATAATCGGCAACGGGATGACCTGATTACTTCTCTCTGTAGATATTTATCTTTGTTCTGGATGCCATCATCCTACTGTCATGTATTCATTCAAGACCTGAATAAAAAAGCCATCTCTTTGTCTCTTGAAGCCTAAAGATGGACGTGATTTCACTTTCTAAATCTCTACCGTGCTCAAATGACCCTTCTCAGATACTGCCTTGTTTTTAGCCATTTGTGTTCAAGTTCTGTCTCCCCTATTTAATAATAAAGCTTTAGAGCTCACGAACCAAATGTTTTTCATTATTATGTTATGTTAATCACCATACATCATGAGTTTTTGATGTAGTGTTCCATAATTCATTGTTTGCGTATAATACCGAGTGCTCCATGCAGAACGTGCCCTCTTTAATACCCATCACCAGGCTAACCCATCCCCCCACCACCCTCTCCTCTAAAACCCTAGGTTTGTTTCTCAGAGTCCATAGTCTCTCATGGTTCCTCTGCCTCTCTGATTTCCCCCCTTCATTCTTCCCCTCCTGCTATCTTCTTCTTCTTTTCTTTCTTTTTTTTTTTTTTTAACATATAATGTATTATTTGTTTCAGAGGTACAGGTCTGTGATTCAACAGTCTTACACAATTCACAGCACTCACCATAGCACATACCCTCCCCAATGTCTATCACCCAGCCACCCCATCTCTCCCACCCCCACCACTCTAGCAACCCTCAGTTTGTTTCCTGAGATTAAGAATTCTTCATATCAGTGAGGTCATATGATACATGTCTTTCTCTGATTGACTTATTTCGCTCAGCATAATATCCTCCAGTTCCATCCACGTCGTTGCAAATGGCAAGATTTCATTCCTTTTGATGGCTGCATAATATTCCATTGCATATCTATACCACATCTTCTTTATCCATTCATCTGTCGATGGACATCTTGACTCTTTCCATAGTTTGGCTATTGTGGACATTGCTGCTATAAATATCTGAGTACATGTACCCTTCAAATCCCTACATTTGTATCTTTGAGGTAAATACCCAGTAGTGCAATTGCTGGATCGTATCGTAGCTCTATTTTCAATTTTTTGAGGAACTTCCATACTGTTTTCCAGAGTGGCTGCACCAGCTTGCATTCTCACCAACAGTGTAGGAAGGTTCCCCTTTCTCTGCATCCCCACCAATATCAGTCATTTCCTGACTTGTTAATTTTAACTATTCTGACTGGTGGTACCTCATTGAGGTTTTGATTTGGATTTCCCTGATGCCGAGCAATGTTGAGCACTTTCTCATGTGTCTGTTGGCCATTTGGATGTCTTCTTTGGAAAAATGTCTGTTCATGTCTTCTGCCCATTTCTTGATTGGATCATTTGTTCTTTGGGTGTTGAGTTTGATAAGTTCTTTATAGATTTTGGATACTAGCCTTTTATCTGATATGTCATTTGCAAATATCTTCTCCCATTCTGTTGGTTGTCTTTTGGTTTTGTTGACTGTTTCCCTTGCTGTGCAAAATATTTTATCTTGATGAAGTCCCAATAGTTCATTTTTGCCCTTGCTTCCTTGCCTTTGGTGATGTTTCTAGGAAGAAGTTGCTTCGGCTGAGGTCAAAGAGGTTGCTGCCTGTGTTCTCCTCAAGGATTTTGATGGACTCCTGTCTCACATTGAGGTCTTTCAACCATTTTGAGTCTATTTTTGTGTGTGGTGTAAGGAAATGGTCCAGTTTCATTCTTCTGCATGTGGCTGTCCAATTTTCCCAACACCATTTGTTGAAGAGACTGTCTTTTTTCCATTGGACATTCTTTCCTGCTTTGTCGAAGATAAGTTGACCATAGAGTTGAGGGTCCATTTCTGGGCTCTCTATTCTGTTCCATTGATCTATGTGTCTGTTTTTGTGCCAGTACCATACGGTCTTGATGATGACAGCTTTGTAATAGAGCTTGAAGTCTGGAACTGTGATGTCACCAGCTTTGCTTTGCTTTTTCAACATTCCTCTGGCTATTCAGGGTCTTTTCAGGTTCCATACACATTTTAGGATTATTTGTTCCATTTCTTTGAAAAAAGTGGATGGTATTTTGATGGGGATTGCATTGAATGTGTAGATTGCTCTAGGTAGCATTGACATCTTTACCATATTTGTTCTTCCAATCCATGAGCATGGAACGTTTTTCCATTTCTTTGTGTCTTCCTCAATTTCTTTCATGAGTATTTTATAGTTTTATGAGTACAGATCCTTTGCCTCTTTGGTTAGATTTAGTTCTAGGTGTCTTATGGTTTTGGGCGCAATTGTAAATGGGATCGACTCCTTAATTTCTCTTTCTTCTGTCTTGTTGTTAGTGTATAGGAATGCCACTGATTTCTGTGCATTGATTTTATATCCTGCCACTTGACTGAATTCCTGTATGAGTTCTAGCAGTTTTAGGGTGGAGTCTTTTGGGTTTTCCACATAAAATATCGTATCATCTGCAAAGAGTGAGAGTTTGACTTCTTCTTTGCCAATTCGGAGGCCTTTTATTTCTTTTTGTTGTCTGATTGCTGTGGCTAGGACTTCTAGTACTATGTTGAATAGCAGTGGTGATAGTGGACATCCCTGCTGTGTTCCTGACCTTAGGGAAAAAGCTCTCAGTTTTTCCCCATTGAGAATGATATTCGCTGTGGGTTTTTCATAGATGGCTTTTATGATATTGAGGTATGTACCCTCTATCCCTACACTGTGAAGAGTTTTGATCAAGAAAGGATGCTGTACTTTGTCAAATGCTTTTTCTGCATCTATTGAGAGGATCATATGGTTCTTGTCCTTTCTTTTATTAATGTATTGTATCACATCGATTGATTTGCGGATGTTGAACCAACCTTGCAGCCCAGGGGTAAATCCCACGTGGTCGTGGTGAATAATCCTTTTAATGTACTGTTGGATCCTATTGGCTAGTATTTTGATGAGAATTTTTGCATCCATGTTCATCAAGGATATTGGTCTGTAATTCTCCTTTTTGATGGGGTCTTTGTCTGGTTTGGGGATCAAGGTAATGGTGGCCTCATAAAACGAGTTTGGAAGTTTTCCTTCCATTTCTATTTTTTGGAACAGTTTCAGAAGAATAGGTATTAATTCTTCTTGAAATGTTTGGTAGAATTCCCCTGGGAAGCCATCTGGCACAACCTAACCCTATACCAAAAGGAGCTGGAGAAAGAACAGCAAATAAAGCCTAAACCCAGCAGGAGAAGAGAAGTAATAAAGATCAGAGCAGAAATCAATGAAATAGAAACCAAAAGAAGAGTAGAACAGATCAACGAAACTAGGAGCTGGTTCTTTGAAAGAATTAATAAGATTGATAAACCCCTGGCCAGACTTATCAAAAAGAAAAGAGAAAGGACCCAAATAAATAAAATCATGAATGAAAGAGGAGAGATCTCAACCAACACCAAAGAAATACAAACAATTATAAGAACATATGAGCAACTCTATGCCAGCCAATTAGATAATCTGGAAGAAATGGAGGCATTCCTAGAGATGTATCAAATACCAAAACTGAACCAGGAAGAAATAGAAAACCTGAACAGACCTATAACCTTAAGGAAATTGAAGCAGTCATCAAAAATCTCCCAACAAGAGTCAAGAACCAAATTTTATTCAGTGTTTTATTACAGATAATGAGAGGCAGAGTGATTCACACAGAGAAGGCTTTCACCAAACACTTTGCAATGAAGCCCCTTTTCATGCCTTGTGCTGGTTGCTGATCCCATTCCGTATCACATCTTTGTAATTTTAAAATGACTATAGTCACTCGGATTCTTCATTTTTGGTATCTGCTGTGGCTTTGGTGAGAGACTGGTTGTAGGAGGAACATAATGAAAAAGATCGAGCTACGTTCAGCTACAGTCTTGGATATTGTGCCGCTAACAGTGGCATAAGATGAATGTATTTTAGTGTCTGTAGAGGGCAAAGGCACCAAAGCCAATAGTGCTTTTACCTCCTTCCTTGGCTAAGTATAAGCACAGAAACCCTGAAAATCCTGGAATAAGGAAGAAGAAAATCTCCTCTCTTCACTCCCAGAAGAGCCCATTGCCAATGCTGATGAGAAATGGAGCTTGATCTACCTCCTGACTTCTCTATCACTTCACCAAGGAGAGAAAGGCAATTTTTTGAGCACTGTAGGCTCATGAAAAGAAAGCAAGTTTCAAGTATCAAAGTCAAGTGTACTTAAAAATAAAAAAAAAAACTTGCAATGATTTTATAATGAGAATATCAGGCTTTTGTTAGAAGAGAGAGCAGGAAAGCTAAAAGGCCGAGAGAGAACACAGTTCCCCCATACCTCTGGTAGCTACTCTGGCTAACGATGTGACAGTCATGCACAGTTTTCCTGTCACGTGTAGTTCAGTTAAAGAATAATATTCGGAACCCCAGTATTGAACAATGCAGGAACTTCCTGAGTACAAATAGCAGAAACAAATACAATGTAAAGCAATAGATTAACTCCTTGTTATAATAAATATCATTTCACTTTGTAAAAAATCAGGCAAACAAAAAACTTCACCTAATGAAAATATTTACTTTCTAGCCTAAATACCACATAGTTCATAGCCAAGTTTATTACAGTGAAAAACTGTAGCCATTACTTGAAGAACTTTTTAGTCCATGAAGAATCACAGATCATTCAAGTATTTTACCTAAAAGGAATCAAGGATTTGAAATCCAGAATTAATTTAGGTGATATAAAAGAAAAGGTTTTTTGTGCCAATATTTTCTCTTTAGTGATCAAACCTATAGGAAAAATGGTTTGATATGTAACTATTTCTCTTTACCTGAATTCACCAGTTGTTTATATTTTGCCATATTTGCTTTGCTTCTTTCTACACATATTTCCTTTATTTTCTCTGAATCATTTGAAACAAGTTGCAGGCACAAGGACTCTTTTTCTGCATATGTCTACTAAAAATAAGGACATTCTCATTATATAAATTTAATCCTAAAAACATACCTAAGAAAATTACAATAATCCTATAATGTTCCCTAACAGACTGTCTATATTCAGATTTCTAAAAATGCCCCAATGTCTTGTATACCTGTTTATTTTTCTATGCAATCCAGATGTATACATTGTATTCAATTATTATGATTCTGTCTCTCTTTCTCGCTCGCTCTTTCCTTTTTCCTTTTTTTTTTTTTTTGAATAGGCCAGGCTACTTGTTTTACAGAATTTCATCATTTTAGATTTATCTAATTTTTGTGGCATTAAGTTTTGCTTCTTATTTCCAGAATCCTGTAAATAAGGAGCAAGTTCTGAAAGCTTTATTAGTTTCAGGTTACTCATTATGGGAAATAATATTTCAAGGCTGATTCTCTGTATTTTATATTGTACCATATCAAAAGGCATATAACATCAAGTTGCCCCAGTATTAGTGATGGTACGTTTAGAACTATGGTTAAAGTGGTTACAGTGATGACTGCCAATTTTCTCCATTCTGTTTTCCCTATTGTAATTAGTAAATATACTTAGCTAAGCAATCTGTGGGGTTATATCTGGCACTATATGAATATCCTGTTCTGCAATAAACTTTCATCCAATGATTTTATCATCCACTGATGATTCATGCCTGATTATATTACATTGTGGGTTGGAAAATAGTTATTTTTTTATTTCTAGCTTATCTTTAGATATATTAGCTAGCATTCTTCTATAAAGAAAAGCTTTCTTTTTTCAACCTAGACAGGCTTCTTTTCATGTCATATGCTAAATTTGTCTGAATTTCTCCTTCACAGAAACTTTAAAGTTTGGATTCCTTCTCCAATTAAATATTGGTTTTGTTTGTTTGTTTGCTTTGTTTTTGTAAATATTTATTTATTTGAAAGAGAGTGAGTGAGAGCATGACCAGCGGGAGAGGCATAGGGAGAAACAGACTCCCCACTGAGCAGAGAGTCCGATGTAGGACTCGATCCCAGGACCCTGGGATCATGACCAGAGCCAAAGGGAGACACCTAACCGACTGAGCCATCTAGGCTCCCCCAGTTAAATATTGTGATTAAATACATGGCCCAGTGCCAAGGCAGGTAAATAGCTAAATGACCCTGACTATCACCCTATGATTTTAGATCTAACATGAGTCTGAAAAATCTGTCCTTAAGTAAAATCTTAAGTTTAATTGAATTGGTGTCTAAACTTTAAGTCAGATATTGGTGATGTGTGATGCCATGCTTTTGTGTTATGGCCTATCAAATAATATCCCTTGAGTTCTAAAAATCTTATAACTCAAATTTATAATCACATTTTGAGGAATCTAGAAAACCTGGACATTTCCAGTTTTTTCATCAGGCAAATTATGTAATTTCTTTACTTTGGGCATCCATATAACCAAATTTATTTTAAGAGGACATGGAGCCATGATTCTACTTTGAGATCCAAAAAAAATATTTAAATGTATAATAGTGTTATACTTATCAATATACCTTTTATTGTTAATTAAGATTGAGTATGTGCTTTCAAGTACATATGAACCACATAACAAAATGAAGCATTATCATAATATTTAGAAGAGAATATGTGGCTTCCCATTTCTCTCACAAAAGGTCTAACTTCTCAGTCTATAACCAAAATAGTTCAGCTGGAGTAGAAAGTTGAGGTAATAATTAATGTCTTGTAATAATTTTATTATTCAAGGCCAACTAATCAAAATGTTGTCTTTGTTATAGTTTTACCAAATGCATCTCTTAAATTATCTATTCCTAATAACTAAAATAAGAATTTAAACTTTTTGAGGTTTGGAAATAAGTCCCTATAGACTACCTATTACTTTGAAGGGGCTCTTTGACTTTGCTCAAGGCTTCATAAAATCACTCTTAAAAATATACAAAGGATTTACTGAGAAGAACATTGAATTATTTATGTCCTTATTAGTAAAAATAATAGGTGGGTTTTGGTAATTTAGAAGGAAAATGCATAATGGAGTTATTCCTTCATTAATTTATTCAAAAAATGTTTGCCTGATCGTGAAGGCTTATGTCATCTGTGCCATTAGATAGACTATCTTTCTACCTTTCTACCTGGCAGTTCAATTATCAATCCAGTTTCTCTACAAGGCAAAGTCTCTACTCTCCAAATTATATCATTTCACCCTATTGCATGTTTCTGAGCAAACATACTAACATCCTTTTTTTCTTTTTGATAAATAAATGTGTTTACAGTTATGACCACTGTATTTCTCTGAAACTTTTTTTTCCAGTTGCTACTTTTTTTTTTTAATTTATATCTCTACTCTCACATTTCTTACCTTCAAGCCATTTCCTTATGATTTACTCTCTCCTTCATACACAGTCAAGCCTCATGCAAACCAAATCAGTGAAACAGTGTTTATGGAGTATTGTATGTTAATAAACATTCTGCTCAAATTATATGCCACCCATTTCTTCTACTCTGGGCTCCTTTGTCCTCAAATTCACAAATAAGTTTCATACTACCCATTTAAAATTTTAGTCACTGATCCCCTAATTTTGCTCAACAAAGCACTCTGCCACTATGAGAGAGTAAAGAAATCCAAAAGTACTATTCTTATGCCTTTATTATACAATAAAAGGTAGAGGGAAAATATATTTCTATTTTCCTTTCACTTTTTAGTTTTTAACCTATGTACCAGAGTTCCTATCCTTAAACTCCAAGAGCAAAAAAAAAAACCAAAACATGGAAGTTAGAGTCATACAAAATTAGTTTGGAATTTCTTTTTTTGCCAAGTAAAGGGATGTTATGGGTTGAATTGTGCCCCCCAACCCAAAAAAAAAGTTGAAATCCTATTGCCCAGTACCTCAGAATGTGACTTTATTTGGAAACAGGATCATTATAGATACAATTAATTAAGATGAGGTCATACTCAAGAATAGTCGGCTGCTACCGGTGTCCTTATAAGAGGATGGCCATGTGAAGACAAGGAGCCATGGGGAGGATGACCATGTGAAAATGGAGGTAGACACTGGAATGAAGTATCTGCAAGTCAAAAAGGTCAACAATTGCTAGCTGTCACCAGACGCTGGAAGAACATAATGGAATAGATTTTCCCTCAGAGCCTTAGAAGGAACCAACTCTGCCAACACCTTAGTTTTGGACTTTTAGCCTCCAGAACCGTGAGAGAACATATTTCTGTTATTTAAGCCACTTAGCTTGTGGTACTTTGTTTTGACAACCCTGGGAAGTTAATACATGGAAAAGTCACTAATTTTATCAGTTCCTAAATTCCTTCATCTGTAAACTCAAGATAAGAGAACCAATGTTCCTGTATTGAAATGTTGCAATTATTATTACTCAGTGCATGTTATCTGTATACACAGCACATGCATAAACACACACACACAGAGTACTTAACAATTAGTAATAATCTAAAAAGTTGCCAAATATTTGATTTTAAGATATAGATGGTCAGAGCTATAAACTTGTTATAATAGGACAAAAAGGGTATTTCTTAACTGCCATTTAATGTTCAGAGGCAAAGAAACAATTATCCAAAGACACCCTTTGATTTTCCTGGGCTAAGGGGTCATATCGCCTGCCCTAAGAGAAACTGTATGTCCTGAAAAGGAAAGAACTATGGGAAAAGATCAGGCTTGGGCAAACCAACTCCTCTACTGTAGGATTTCCAGCCTAACAAGCCCATCTGTAGAATTGGCTATATTTTATTATTGGCCAGCACAGTAGGTTAGCAGCTTTAGTAATGGCTAAAGTAAGTAGATTATGGTCTGTGAGCGGCAAGAATCAACAGCAAAGAATGAAATAGAAACTAGGGTTATAATGATATAGAATAACCACCTCCCACTTCCTTGGAACCTCAGGCAAACAGAGAACCTTGTCTAAAACCATTAATTGGGAAGCAGAGAATAATCAGATGGCTTTAATGTCAACACTGCCGGCAATGCTTTGTAAATATTTGTAGGGTATTTGTAAGGTGTAAATATTTGTAGAATATTTGTAAAGTGGAATACCTCCCCCTCCCATTTTATTACATGAAGAAGAGTTAGGAGTGTTACTTTCAATGTGATGTATTTTTGTTCACTAATAGGTGAAGGGCTGGGTCCATTAATAAGAAACTTATCAAATGAAATATGACAGTACTTTGATGTCTATATCTAAACAAGTATTTTCTTTCAGTCATTACTGATGCTGCCATATTTCCATTATTTTAAATCTTTAAGTTGTTCTTGTCTTTTGTAAGAAAAAAAAACTTTCAGAGCTGAATTTGATAAATAACGTGAGGAAGACAGACAAATGGGTCGGAAGATCATGAACCAATGAACTAAGATCTGCCCTTTGAATTTTCTTAGCATTTCTTTGAACCCATCCTCTCCTGTTTCGTGTAATTTGCTTCTGAGTTTGACACCTGCCTGTGACTGTGGGAGTTTAAGTCTCCCAGAGTAGCCCTTTACAGGTAAATAAAGGAGTATGAAAATCCTACTTTCTTCCTGCACCTTGGAATATGCTTGAATGTGTATTTCATATTCCAGGGCTAACTTGCAAGATTAAGCTGAGGCCAGGACTGGCTGTACTCACATCCATGCTTAGGAACCAGGTACTTTAATTTCCCTATTCTACTTCTGCTCCCTGACCAGCTTCCCTTGTAAAAAAACTGAGACAGTTTTATGGGTTGTATTAAAAAGACATAGATCATAAGCTGGCCCTCAATATAATTCCCTGATAGGAGTTCTAGCAATGTCTGAGCAGAAAGAATGGTGTCTGGCTTCTTGTATAGCAGTAGAACACTCATTTCAATAGGAAAGAGGCAAAAGTGGTTGGGGGTTAGGTTCTGAAGTCAGATAGCTGAGTTCTATTTCAGTTTGTCAACTAAGTAATGTTAAGACTTTGGATAAATATCTTATTCCCTTGAGGCTTTAGTTTCTTCATCTGTAACGGGGAGATAATAAGAATACTCACTTTCAGAGGTTACCTAAGGAGTAACAAGATTACCACAGCAAGAGTTTACCACAGGGATCAGCACATGGTAAACATTCAACGAATGTATCTATTATTAACACTGTAAGTTTAGGATCATATAGGAGAACTAGTGAAATATTTTATAATCATATTACACACACACACATGAATCTGAGATCAAATTTTATAGGCTGAGATTTTACAAGTTGCGTATTTCCAACAGTAATCTATCTTCTCTAGATTGCCTTTAATTTTGAAGTTGAAAACTTTTAACTTAGGAATGTTGTCTCATGCTCATTAACACTATATAATTTGCAAAGTACTATCATGTATTTCTCCATTCTATGATTTCCATTAAACTTCAATTCTGTGAAGTGGTATGTATATTTTATATATTAAATTGATCCACGCAAAGCCAAACTGTTACATAAGGAAATTTTCATGTAGAAATTTTATGTAAATTTCAATGAACTGCTTTAAATTTCTCAAACCTATAAAGCCCTTGCAATATCTGGTGACTCCCATCTGTGCAATGCTGACAGTTCTTTACAATTCAGAATGTTTCCAAATGTATAAAATAGACCAAAATGTATTTTGCCAAGATTATTTTCCCTTGATTTTTAAAACAACGTGCATGTGTTTGCAGAAGGAATTCTATCCATAGTAACGGACATTCAAGATACACTATGTTTATGTGAATAGCATTTCATGTAAGTAACATTTGGTAGTGAAAATCTTATATTATACAGTTGTAAGATAAAACTAATGTAATAAACTCATTATCCCAGGTGGCCCACACCAATAGATACTTTAACCGGGATACTCTTTTATCTAGATTTTTTAAAATACAGTGCATGGGAACAGAATTGGAAATATCCAATATGGCGATACATCACATAGAAAACAAAATTCTGAGTACTTTAATAAATCCTCAAATCCTAAAATGAACTATCACATGTAATAAAATGCAATCTTAACTACTCTTTAAAGAAATACAGTGACAAGAAATTTTTTAAAACTCACTTCTAGACAGAGCAATATATACATTTTTTTCTCACTACTGAGGTTTTCTTATACTAGAAAACTGAATTTATTATATACAAACCTGGCTTAGAGTAGTTGCTTCAGATGGCGCTTGATTTAGATCACTGAAGCCTGCAGGGAGCTACTTGTTTTTCCCTTTGCCCATTGTCTTCCTCTGATTTCTGTGTTCACCAGGGACCTTTGCATGAGAGGAAGCAGTGTATGAGAAATAGCATACCTTGGTGGACTCTGGAGGTAGATCCCCTGCATTAAAATCCTTTTCTCATATATGAATGGAACTAGTAATAGTGCCCAAATTATAGGTTTGATAAGAGGATTGAATGTGTTAATATTTGTAAGGCACTTAGAACAAATTCTAGAACACAGAAAGTACTATGCAATTTTTGTTACATAAAAATAAATGTTCCCCAGAAGCTAACCCAGTATCAGACACATAGCAGGTACCAAATAAATGGATGCTAATGGAATAAAAAGAGGGACTCCTAGCAAAATTGAGCATAACCATAGGATGATTATCATGACTATGCCATATTGAGGTTTGAATGAGGATATTCAAACTAGGCAAGAAATTACCCACTGCATTCATAGCAGCAAATCTCTTCCATAGACAAGAAAGAGTAAACTTGTTCCATTTCCCTAGAGGTCAGAACTAGGACCAGTGGACAGAAGATAATTGGGTAATTCGGGTAATCATGTCTACCTAATAGTGTAGAATAAGCTGATGTTAAGCAGCAATTCCAGTCACTAGAGATGTCTAAGTAGAACAGAAAAGAAATGGTCACTGAAATGTGAAGTACTTTAGAAAAAAGGACTAGAAAAATACATTAATCCCTAAATAGAATTTATCTACATATTCGGTGGCATAGACTAAAACACAGATGGTTCTGAAAAATCCTGCTTCTCCTTTATCTCTGCCTTGACCCATGAACAACGTGCTGATTTTGTCATTCCTGTTTTTGTTATATAAAAGGTAATGAGGGTGCCTGGGTGGCTCAGTCGTTAAGCGTCTGCCTTCGGCTCAGGTCATGATCCCAAGGTCCTGGGATCGAGTCCCACATCGGGCTCCCCACTCGGCGGGAAGCCTGCTTCTCCCTCTCCCACTCCCCCTGCTTGTGTTCCTGCTCTCGCTATCTCTCTCTCTGTCAAATAAATAAAATAAAATCTTTAAAAAAAAAAAAGGTAATGAAAGGGGTGCCTGGGTGGCTCAGTCAGTTGAGTGTCCAACTCTCGATTTGGGCTCAGGTCATGATCTCAGGGTCCTGAGATGCAGGGGCATCAGGCTCTGTGCTCAGCAGGGAGACTGCTTGAGATTCTTTCCCCCTACGCCTTCCCCTACTTGTACTCTCTTTCTCTAAAAATAAACAAATCTTTAAATGTTAATCAAGAAAATTACTAGATAAGGAGAATGACTAAAAGACCAATGTAAGCGTCAATGCAATGCAATTACAGTTAAGAAAGGATAAATGGGTTTTAAGAACAGTGGGAGAACATTCTGGCAAACTGATTTATTTCAACCAAAAATAAAGAACAGGAAAAAAGTTTTGACAATATAATAATTATAGCATATGTATTGTTATATGGCCAGGGTCCCAGGTATATCTGAAATCTACATTGCCAAACTTTCCTCCAACAGAAGGAGTGAACTCTTATATCCTTGGAGGAAAACTAGTAATGGAATACATGGAGGTCAGCCTGGAGTAGAAAGGGGGATAGAAGTGTCCTCTACAATTTTTACAAACACTTTAATAAAATTCAATTCAGTGAGTCAAAGGAGTCTAGAGGCTCTACATTCTCCTTTGGGACCTAATTCTATTCTCCCACACTATTCTCAGATATAGTCATCTCCAATACTTGTTTAGTCATGCCATACACATGCACAATTCAGATACAGAAAAACAAAAAACAAAACAAAACAAAAAAACTACACCATTAAGGCAACGTAAAACAAAACTTACAAATCCCTTGTCCCATGACTACTCCCTACTAACTGCAAATCTCTGCCTAGAAAGTCTTATTTTTAACTTAACTTCCAAAAAATGAATTTTAACTTAACTTCCAAAAAATACATTAGACACAAACCAATTCATCATTTCATCTTTCAACTTTGGGAAAAAAAGGGAGGACTCAGAAAAACAGCTTTGAATTCAACTCTCAAGTAAAAGCACCAAAAGGATGATTTTCATTTGTTAACATGTGCTAGTTTGCTCTCACCCTTGTGTACTTCCCTTGGGAGATTGCTAATCATTTGTAAATTGCCTCTTATAAAATTGCTTTCTATATTTAAATCTTGATTCTTTTCATAATTGTGCAGGTATTGAGCACATTTGAAAGCAGCACAAAATGATGCTGACTTGATCAACTAAAAAAATTTTAATGTGCAATGTAACAAAATACCCACTCACTCCAAGTTGACATACTTGTTGGATATACTTAATTTCCTTTTATATGTTTTGGCTATATCTACCCAGAAAATTGTAAAAAGAATTTAAGTATTATTCAATTACTCCAGAAATATAATTTAGAAAACAAAATAAAAACCAAAATATATTTTTACCATATTTCTATTCTGCAAGTGAAATCCAGATATTTGCTTAACTGTCTATGTACAGCAATGGCTATTTTTCTTTAAAAGAGTTGTTTTACTTAGCGTGGATTTTCTACTTAAAAGCACTATAGAAAGGTGAACTTCCTAATGCATACATTTATCAATGGGCCTAAAAAATGGCAATGATAATAAAAGGCAAATTTATTAAGTAAGTATGTTCTACTAGTCAACAGGGGTTTGCAAATACCATGTCCAAACAACATGCCTACTGTGAGATTTATTCCTCAATCTCAAATACCGACAAGCTTCTTTCTAAAAGTTTCATTATAAACAAGTCATTGAAAAATAAAAACATATTTTCTCAGAATTATATTGAAAATATCATCATGAAAAAAGAAAAAAGTTGCCAAGTATATTTTCAGGCACAACATCAAGAAACACACAAAAGTAATTGCATTTCTACTTACTAACAATGAGTATGAAGAAACCAAAATTAAACACAATACCATTTATAACAGCTCCAAAGAAAATAAGATACTTAGGCGTGCAGTTAATAGCATACACAAAGAATCTGTATTCAGAAAATTACAAAATGCTGAAAGAAATCAAAGGTGACCTAAATCAGCATGACATGTTGATGTAGTGAAAAGCTCAACATAATTAAAATGTCAATTCTCCTATACTGATCTATAGTTTTAACATAATTCCTATAAAAATTCTGACAAGATTTACTTTGAAGATATAGGCAAAATTATTCTGAAATTTATATGAAAAGGCGAAGGAACAATTAAAGCTTTAATTATTTAGGATAGCTAAATAATTGGGGGAGGAAGAATAAGGGTAGGAATCAGTTTACCTGATTTTAAGACTTACTATTTATCTATAGAAATCAGGATTATGGGGGCTCCTGGGTGGCTCAGTCGTTAAGCGTCTGCCTTCGGCTTGGGTCATGATCCCAGAGGCCTGGGATCGAGCCCCGCATCAGGCTCCCTGCTCCGCGGGAAGCCTGTTTCTCCCTCTCCCACTCCCCCTGCTTGTGTTCCCTCTCTGGCTGTCTTTCTCTCTGTCAAATAAATAAAACCTTAAAAAAAAAAAAAGAAATCAGGATTATGTGGAAGGATAGATATATAGATCAATGAAACATAACAGAGAACACAAGAATAGACCTACATGAATATGCTTAACTGATTTTTAACAAACCTGCAAAAACAATTCAGTGGAAGCAGGATAGCCTTTTCAACAAATGGTCCTGGAGCATCGGACATCCACAGGCAAAGAAAATGAACTTTAGCCTAAGTCTCATACCTTATATGAAGTTTACCTGAAAATAGGTAATGACTTAAACATGAAATGTGAAACTATAAAAATACTGTGGGGGAAAAAAAGCATAGAAAATTGTTAAGATCCAGAGGTAGGCAAAGAATTCTTTGACATTACAAAAAAAAAAAAATGGTTCATAAAATAAAAATTTGACAAATCAGATTTCATCAAAATTAAACATATTTGGTCTGTGAAAGACTCTGTTAAGAGGATATAAAGACAAGCTCCCTACCAGCCATATGTGATGCACTGAATGTTGTATCCCTTCAAAGTTGCATGTTGAAGCTCTAACCCCCAACGTAGTGTATTTGGAGATGCGGCCTCTCAAAAATACTTAAGGTTAAATGAGGTCATTAAGATAGAACCCTCATCCAATGGATCTGGGTCCATTTACAAGGAGAAACATCAGAGAGCTCACTGTCTCTCTGCCACGTGAGGACACGGTGGGAAGGTGGCAATCTGCAACCCCAGGGAAGAGCTCTCATCAGACATCAACCCTACCAGCACCTTGATCTTGGACTCTTCTTGAATAATGGTGAGAAAATAAGTTTCTCTTGTTTAAGCCACCCAGTCTGTGATATTTTGTTTTGGCAGCATGAATTGACTAATAGACCACATGTGGGACAAAGGACTAGTATCTAGAATACATAGAGAACTCTCAAAGCTCAACATAAAAGAACTATCCAATTAGAAAATGAGCAAAAGACATTGTTTATTTCATGGAACATAAAGATGGCAAATAAACCCAGGAGAAAATGTTCCACATATTTATCCACTAGAAAAATGCATATTAAAACCACAGTAAGATATCATTACATACCTATCAGAACAGTTAAATAAAAAGCAGTGACATCACTAAATGTCAATGACCATATAAATAAACCAGAACACTCATACAATGTTGGTGGGAATGTAAAATGGTACAGTAACTCCAGAAAACATTTTGGCAGCTAAACATACAATTACTATATGACCCAGAGAAATGAAAACTCATACTAACACAAAAACCTGAACATGAATGTTTATATTAGCTTTATCTTCAATAGCCAAAAACTAGAATCAGCCTAGCTGTCCTTCAACAGAGGAATTGCTAAACAGACTGCACCATACATACCATGAAGAGGAATGGACTGAAGGTGCATGCAATCACTGGGATGAACTTCAGAGAATTTTGCTGAGGGAAAACAACTAATCCTAAAAAGTTATGTATTGTATGACTCCATCTATGTAACATTTTGAAAGGACAGAACTTTAGAAATAGAGGACAGATTAGTGGTCTTCAAGTTTTAGATGGGTGTGGTTACAAAAAGACAAAAGGGAGAACTGTTCTATATATTGACTGTGGTGCTGGTGAATACACAAACCTACCTATGTGATAAAATTTTCTAAAATGAAACACAAACACAAAAATGAATATAAGTGGGGCACCTGGGTAGCCCAGTCAGTTAAGTGTACAATTCCTGATTATAGCTCAGGTCATCATCTCAGGGTCCTGGGATAGAGCCCCACAGTCGGGCTCCATGCTCAGTGGGGAGTCTCCTTAAGATTCTCTCTCTCCCTCTCCCTTCCCACCATGCTCATTATCTCTCCCTTTCTCTCTAAAATAAATAAATGTTTTTAAAAGATGAGTACAAGTAAAACCAGATAAATCTGAATAAGATCAATGGATTGTATCAATATCAATATCCTCACTTCAATATTAGCTTTATAAAATATTATCACTGAGGACACTGGATACAATGTACATGAGATCACTCTGTATTACTTTTTAGAACCATATATGAATCTATAATTAGCTTCATAAAAATTCTAGTTTAAAACATCAAGGGAAAAGAAAACTCTAAATCAGTTGAATGTCCTCTAATAACAGAATAACAATGTATTATCTGACATCCATCTATACCATGGATCTTTATGTTGCAATTAAAAAGAATGAGTTAGAGGTTTTTCTCCAACTGATTTGGTGAAATTTCATGATACATTGCTAAGTATTAAAAATATAAATTAATGGATATAATTCCATATATATATTCCATAATCTATATATGACTATATGAGGATAAAGAGGCATTCAGAATAATACATCAGGTGACTGACATTAGTTCCTAGAGGAGATGGGAAGAAAAGCAAAAAATATATCCAATGCTCCACTCCAGGTACCATGTCTTCTTTCCAGACAAGAATGAAAAAGGAAGTGTGTATAAGCTGTTTGTTTCTTCCTCCTTCCCACTCCAGAATATAATATATCTCCCAGAAACTCACCCAGAAGAGTACCTTATGCATCTCACTTGTCTGAATGGGGTCATGTGGCTACCCTGTAGGTTCTGGAGAGGTAGGTAATTTTAAATGGACACTTTGCTATCACATCCAAAATTAGGGTTATATTAGTTTTTAAAAATGGAATAAGAATTAACTAAACACCTAGCAATATCTAGTACTGTAAACATATATACTGAATTAAATAATAAATATCACATGTTCACAAATGCACACAATATTCATAAAGTAACTGCCCAATCAGCACCTCAGTGTCTTCATTTGTAAAATAATTGGTATGGTTTTCCACGACCACTGATATTTCCAAGCTACTGACAAGAGTAATCATGTTGATTATTCATGTTAGTTCACTTTAATTTGTGGAAAACACATGTAACTAATATCTATGCAAAAAGACCCACCTACACAAACATACAAATATGTATACACTCACAGCATCTGAATAAAACATAAGATAATTTATTAAAATTTTAAAAATTAAAGAGAAGATACATAACCAATGTCTCTGTTCTCTAACATCATATACGTGTCACTTAAAAATATCTGATTAGTATATATACTATTAATTCTGAGATAAGTAAAATCACACTTATTGGGAAAGCAATAACAAAAATGCAAAACATTTTTGCTCTTGTAGAATTTACATTATAAGGTAGGGAGAGGGAAAAAAATGCAGTATAAGCATAGACAAGCTGTTAAAAGCCAGAAAGAAGAGATAAAGCAGAGTCAGACTTTTGAAAGAGGGTGAATATCTCAGTGCAGTTCTTGAGCAGAGGCCTAAAGCACCTGCAGTGGCAATGCAGGTATCTGGGGACTGTGCTTCAGGGGAGGGAAAATCTGCCAAAGCCTGCAGTGGTAAAGTGCTCTGGACACAAGGAGGTCATTGAGGCTGGAATGTAACAGGGGGTTAGTGGGAGAGGGTATCGTAGAGCCATTAGGCCATGATAAGGAAGTTTAATTTTGTTCTTGGTGCAAGAAGAAGTCACTGAAAGACTTTGAGTGAATAGAGAAAAGATCTGCCATGTTTTCATGATGATTCCGGATGATTCTGGATGCTGTGCTGAAAATAGATTGCAATGGAGCAAGAGTAGACTCAGAGTGTGTTAGGAGGAATCGTAATCATCAGAGCAGGAGACAGCAGCTTGCCCTAGAACGGCAGCCATAGATGTAGCAAGAAATCCAGAGAATCTGTATATATTTCAAAGGTAACAGGAGATAGAGTTCATGTGTCTTTATGAGAGAAAAAATTCAAAGATGACTGTATAGATAGATGTTGTGATAACGTTTATGCAACTCAATCTAGGGAGCAAAAAAAAAAAAAAAAGAAAAGGACCGTATTTGTCAAGGTCCTCTCAAGAAATATCAATCTACTCTGAATGTATAACAGAAAGACTTTAACAAAAAGAAGTCATCCCTTAAGGAAATGAGAAGGGCTACTGAAGAACCAGAAACTAGCACCAGTACCAAGGTGTTACCAGCCCTGGGATCTCTGGGTCTGGGGAAGAGGAAGAAAAAGTGTTATCAGTGAGAGTAGAAGCCATGGAGAAGGGTCCCCATTTCCCTATCTCTCCTTCTAGAAGACCTGCCATCATAGTGGCGATAAAGGACCACCGTGGAAAATGTAGCTGAAGGAGAGGTTAAGGGAAGAAATATCACAACTTACTTTCTTTCTGCCTTCTAATCTACCTGTAGTCCCTGGTTGCCAAATCCAGCAAGAAGCTAACTAGCCAGGGAACCTGGGTGAGCAGCAGAGGAAGAGGTTAGAGTCGGCCTCACTGGGTGGGGATGGAGGGGGGAGATGGTAGATAACCAGTAGAGAGGGTGCAATGAGTTTTATCTTGAGTCTTACCTTCATTGAGTAAAGGGTCACAAAAGTAGGAATATCGGTAATTTCTTAATAAGTGAGTAAATATTTATAAGGTGATAAGAAGGTAGTGTCATAGGGAAGATAAGAATATAGTCATGGTCAGTCCACCCCACCCACTTTGAAGAGAACAGATAATAATCTTTTCCACTAACATTTGACAACTTCCTGTTTCATCAGAGCCTGACCCAAGCATGTGACTGACTTAGCACATTTTCTTCTTTTTTAAAGATTTTATTAATTTTTAATATTGCACAGCATCATTAATACATTCTCAACTGAAAAGATTTAAACATTATAAAAAAGCTACAGCCTCTGTTGACCGAGCCCCCAATTCAAATCCTTCAAATGCAACTATTTTTATAAGCGTGAGAATGTATACTTTCAGCTTTTGTGCTAATATATTTAAATAAATATAGGCATAGTCAAAAGAAAATATATCTGTATTGCTATATTTAATGAGCCAGCCAGCCCTGACTTCTCCCCTAAATCCAGACATCTGTATCTCACTAACTAGGAAGCCTCTCCACTGGGGTATCTAATATGCCCCCAACCTTCTGACCATCCTTGATTCCTTTGATTGTTTTTGTTCCTTTTTTTTAAATCACTGGGAAAGTGAGCAAAAAGCTCAAGTCTTTAAAAAAATCAGCACTCATCAGAAGTGTTTTTCATTAAAGTCCTTTTATTTTCTGCTCAAGGGAGCATTAAGTGTCAGGTATTAACCGCACTGGTTTCACAGCCCCCTGCTGGTGAAGCCTCCACATCAATCACTGGAGAGGTCCAAGCAGAGACTTGAGAGATTGCTCCTCCATCCTCCAGCATAAAACAGGTAGGTGACAGAGAGGCCCATCTGAAGAAAGCCTTAACACTACTAAACATGGAGAAATGAATAGTTAAAAAAAACAAAAACAAAAACAACTCCACCCTCTTCATTCCATACTCTTTGTTTTATTTCCTTATCAAAACTCAAATAAATAATCTTATAAGGATGAAGTAGGCTGACTAATGCAGAAATGGACAGAACCTGCAGGCACATCCTTGCCCATCTGTGCTGGAATGTTTCAGGCACACCCAGAGGTGGTGTTCCAACACTTACTGATATAAAGTATTGTCCCAGAGAAAAAATACAGAAAAGCTCTCTGTCTCCACAAATTGGTCCAAGTGTCCCTGACATATTACTAGAGCAGAAAAGATAGATCCAGGAACAAGAGACTCACAGCAGACCCTATGTTATGTAGGACTTTTGTACATGATACCATACAAACTGTATTCTGGGAAATCTAAAACAATGCATTGTATTTTGCATTACTTTAAAATGTTTAATTCCCTTGTAAGACTGTTGACACATTTTAATGAGATAATACAAGTAAACCACTTATTATTCTGAGTGGCATATGAATAGAGCCTACTTATTCTCATCATTAATGTGAAAATTAATTAATTTAGGTAATTACCTTGCATCTCATACTTTTTGCCTAAAAATAAAATTCCAAGCATATAATTAATAATTATCTTTGTCCTTTAAAAAAATTAGATGTCGTCCTCAGCATAATAATGAGTAAGCTTTGCCTTTTTTCAAAACTAATTGAGAGTCACATTACAAGGATTCAGATTATACTTGAATTTTATTCGAGGTGACATTGCATGTCCTCAAAGTGCATTTTTAAAGACGCAATAATAAAATGCCCACAAATTAAGAGTAATGGTTAATTGCTATTGACTGACCTAGGAAATGTTCCTATTAAGAATATTTTCAAATTCTACACTGAAGATAAAAAAATACAAAGAACTAAGAGTTGCTTTAGTTATCTCAGAATACAAACAATTTTTATAGACAGAACACAAATTGTATTTTTAAACTGAAGTCAAGGGATAAGTGTTAAGATTTTTAAAAGAAACTGTGCAACAAGCCAAGCCATAAAAATGTGGGGTTGGCAGCCTGCTGTAAATTTTTCTGGCAGTTATGTCTGTAATCCTAAATCCAAGTTACTGAAACCCTGTAATACAATAATAATAAAAGCAATGCAGCGTGAGCACAAGGCGTGTCAGATTTATGATGAGATGGTGTCTTCCATGAAAGGAACACACCAAATCAAATTAGTGGAGGGGAGATTAATAGAATTTCATCAGTTTCTAGCATGGAGACTATAAGCTGCCTCATAAATTTCCTGTGCCCTGAAAGGAAATGGCGTGAGCCCTTTTGAAGCTGAGCACATAAAAGACCACCACAAGTGGCCTTAGCTGTTGTGAGGTAAAGTTATTTTGGGAGGCCTCAGTTGAACAAGGGTAGGGGGGCAAGCTTCTCATATAGCATTACTACCCTGCCTCAGATGGGCAGTGTATCATGGTGGTTACAAAGTTGAACTCCAGTGCCGGATTGCTGGGGTTCGAACTCTGGCTCCATCCCGTGAAGTGTGGTGATTGAAGTGTGGATTTAGGAAGCTCTAACTCAAGGACCTTGGGTGATTTTCTTGGCACCTCTGGGTATGGTAATAGAGCAGGTAGATTGATAGTATAATGAATGGTAGAGTCATAAGAATTAATATAGTAAATAAATTAGAAAGGGCCAAAAAAGTTAGCTAATGTTACCAGCGTTATTCTCCCACACCCTCTAATCCCTATCTGAAAGACTGTGCTGATGAATTAAAGACAAAAGGAAAAATAAAAAACAAAGTGGAGTTCCACAATCCAGACTCGACTAAGGAAGGTGGGACAAAGGAAGGGAGACATCAGTGGAAAGGATTTTCTATCACTGATAAGGGAAGTGTGACTTTAGGAAGTTCTAAGTTTCCTAGAGTTAGCATTCAAGCAAAAGTCAGTGGACTCCTTAGGGAGATGAAATGAGCCTTAGAGGTTGGCCCAAAGAGACTGTGTCCTTCAAAGCCAAGAGTTATAATAATAAAGACTTACTAAAAAAAAGGTGTGGGGGGGGATTACAGGCTACTTAAGAGTTAATCCCTCCAACAGAAAATCCCAACTGTATTGGGCTTTTAACTGCCTATTTATTTTATTTAGTAAACACTACCCTGCCTTCAAAGCCATGGGATCTGCTTGCTTCGGTTTTGTTTGTTTTATTTAGAATTATTCAAATCCATTTTCTATGAGAATTTCATAACTGATTTGGTATTCGAGAACCCAAGGGATTTTTGAAGACATCATAGCACCATATATTTGTATCTTTGGTCTGAAACTACCTATTGCCAAATTGGTGTGATTTTTATGACGTTTCTGCATTTAGGGGAGAAGAAAAAGATGCTGAGTATCACCTTTTCCCCACAGAAAGGGGCAGAAGGCAGAGATGTAAAAATGAATCATGACAGAAGATAAAACAACCAAACACATTAACAGCACTCTAAAGATCTACCACAGATGTTATTCCTTGAGAGCCATACTGTCTTGACCTATTCTTATTTTTCAGGTAAGATTAAGATTGCTCTGGGGCATGGATGGTATGTCACACTTCCTTGTTGCCTTATTCACTGGCTAGCACAGTCCTGCGCCTCTCCTCTCCACCTGTATTCACTCCCTCCATGATCACAGCTAGTCTAGTCTTTCAAATACCTTCTATTTGATTCAGACACTTCTATCTTCATTCCTGACCTCTCTCCTAACTTGAGTCTTAAATGTCCAGCTGCCTACTTATTTGATTTGATGATCTAATATGCCTCAGGGCATGCTCCAGTGAACTCTTGACTTTAAGCTCTGTAGTGGACAGCACCGTCCACTGTAGCTGGTGCTCTATCCAGTGCCCCTGAGATTCCTCTTTCCTGTTTTCTGTGCCTATCCCGAAAGCTTCCACACGCTTTGAGTCTAGTGGATTGTACCTGTAACTTTATGTCTTAGTCTACTCAGGCTGCTATATCAAAATACCAGAGATTGGGTGGCTTAAATAACTTAAATTTATTTTCTCTCACTTCTAGGGGCTGGAAAGTTTAAGATCAAGATGTCATCTGATTCGGCTCCTAGTGAAGACCCTCTTCCTGGTTTGCAGCTGCCAGCCTTTTCTCGTGTCCTCACAGAGCAGAGAGAGTGATCTCTTTCTCTGCCTCTTGTAAAGCCAACTAATACCCATTATGATGACTCTATTCTAAGGAACTCATCTAACACTATCTCCCCAAGGCCTCGTCTTCGAATGCCATTCTATTAGTGGTTAGGGTTTCAACATACGATTTTGGGTTGGGAAAGCAAAATTCAATTCACAGCACCTTCTTAAAAAGGATAGCCCTTGGGCTACTGGAGTCGCCTAGAAGTCACAAGGAAACTGAAGTACCTGGGAGTTTCTGTTCCTCTCCCTGAACCCCAGCAGTTCATACCCAAATAGTCTTAAGGCAGGAAAAGCTCTCAGATGCAATTTATGCTCCAGAGCTCCTATCATATCAGACACAGTTTGGGACGTAGCCTGCCATGGCATCCTTACTCGGCTTTCTCTCTTTCCCTTTCCTATTTCTCCCACTTTCTCATCATTCTCTCTTGGAAGTATTTCCTTAGCAAATCACTTGCACACAAATCCTAATTTCAGGAATGGCTTCCAACCTAAGATACACACAAAAACACTTTTCCTCTCCCAAGGGCTCCTTCATTAGCACTTCTCCCTCAATAGGACCACCATTAAATCTTGTTCCTCAACCCTCCAACCTTGTCATTATGCTTGATTTCTTTTTCTCTCTACCTTACACATGATCTATCAGAGTCTTCGTGGCTCTACCTTCAAAATATACTCAGACACTGACCACTTCACGGACCTTCATTGTCACTCTCTTAGTTAGGTGATCATATAATTTACTATCTTTGCAAGTGAAAGGAAGTGCTACTGATAATTATGTGGTAACAACAGGTACAAACTAGGACTCTTCCCAGCAAACTGAGACTTATGCTTCCCCTAACCTTGGTCCTATCTACTATCTCAGTTTGGACAACTGCAAAAACTATTTGTCTTCAGTCTTGACCTATGTCTATTCTCTAAGCAGTAGCAAAAGTGATATTTTAAAAATGCAAGTTGAGTCATGCCTCTCCCCTGCTCATAAAACTTCCAATGTCTTCACATCACACTAGAATAAAATCCAAACTCTTTACCAATGTGTAAAAGGCCCTGTATGTTTTGGCATCTAACTACTTTATTGAGTTCCCGCCACACTGAACTGTTTGATATTCTTTTTTTTTTTTTTTCCAATTGAACTATAGTTGACACACAATGTTACATTAGTTTCAGGTATACAACATATTGATTCCACAAGTCTATATGTTATGTTATGCTCACAAGTGTAGCTACCATCTGTCACCATACAACACTATTACAATACCATTGACTATATTCTCTATGATTTTATTCCTGTGACTTATTCATTCCATAACTGGAAGCCTGTACCTCCCACTCCCCTTCATCCATTTTGCCCACTCCCCCACCTCTTGCCTCTCTGGGGAAGATGTGGAGAAAAAGGAACCCTCATGCACTGCTGGTGGGAATGCGAACTGATACAGCCACTATGGAAAACAGTATGGAGGTTCCTCAAAAAATTAAGAATAGAAATTCCATAAGATCCAGTAATTCTGCTATTGGGTATTTACCCAAAGAAATGAAAACAAGAATTCAAAAAGATGTATACAATCCTGTGTTTAATGCAGCATTATTTACAATAGCCAAGATATGGAAGCAACTCAAGTGTCCATCACTAGACAAATGGATAAAGAAGATGTGAGATAGATAGATATATGTCTATATATATGTCTATATATATATAATGTCTATATATAGGTCTATATATATATATATATATATATATATATATATATATATAATATTACTCAGTCTTTGATGTTATTTTAATACTCCAGGCACATTCGAGATCCCAGATAGTCCCATCTCTTGATTACTTATTCCTCTCAGATCTCTATTAGGCTGTATAAGACACATCCACCCTCCTCTCCACTTCACACACTGATTCTCTTCTCTGCTCTATATTCCTTTGTAGCAGTTATAACAACATGACATATTACCTTTCTTTGTTTATTCTTATTAATGACACTACCCCTCACTAGGATGAGAGTCCAGTTCATCGAATTTTTTTAAAAGATTTTATTTATTTATTTATTTATTTATTTGACACAGAGAGAGAGACAGTGAGAGAGGGAACACAAGCAGGGGGAGTGGGAGAGAGAGAAACAGGCTTCCCGCTGAGCAGGGAGCCCGATGCGGGGCTCAATCCCAGGACCCCGGGATCATGACCTGAGCCGAAGGCAGACACTTAATGACTGAGCCACCCAGGTGCCCCAAGAGTCCAGTTCAAAGACCTGCCCTTGGTCCCAGGAGCTGAAACAGAGCTGGCACTCAGAAATATTTGTTAAGTTATAGCAAGTTCTCATCAAGTTCTAAATTCCCCTTTTAATATTCATTTTTGTGCACTGCTTTAGCTCAGATTCTTTCTAGTTTTCTAAAAAATATATAGATTCTAAAATATAATTCCATCCTCTAATCTCTTTTCATTTTAGACTTAATTATGGAATTCAATTTCTTATGGATTTGATGTTAATTTTAGAGACAAAATGAATTATTCACATTTAAATGAATAAGAATAACTGAGAGAATTTAAATATGTACGTTATTTAATAACAACACATTACAATTTCTCAGAAACACAATAGAAACATAATCTCAACCTTTGAAAACTTCTACATCTTGCCATCATTTTTATCCCAATTTGAATACATGGTTCTTTTATTTGTAATGAGCGTGCTTATAACAGCTAATATCTTTTAAATACTATGTTTCAGAGTATAATTTAGGCATGAATAATTCTGAGAAATGAGTTTTGGAAAGGTAACCCAAAGTGTTCCCTGCCAAAATTCTGAGAATTTACAGAAAATGTTGGGAACATCTTTTGTGTATTCCCTCCCCCATTTACTTAACCCTTCTTACCTCTTCAGGACCTTTGTGCCTCAACTAGAAAGTTTACTTCCCTTATATTTTAGCTTTAAACATATTGAGATGCTATTATCATATTAAAAAAAATGTTCTCCTGCCCAACATACCACTTTTAGCCACTAACCTATCTTTTTTATACATACGTATAAACATTTCAAAGGATGGAAGCAGAATATCTAGGAATTATTAGACACTGAGGTAAGCACACTCATCCCATAGGTTTGATGCTATATTCTACTAAAATGTACTAAGACATAATCTACTTGTTGAACACCCATCCCCATCACGATTTTTCTCCTATTTTAAGCAATACATAAAGAACAAAAAAATATATAAAGAATATAAATAAATTCTCACTTTAGTGGAAACAATCTAGATACATATGGAGTAAAATATGAAAATCTTTATGTTCAAAACCTCCAAACACTCTAAGGAAGAAGTCACTGTGAATAGTTTGGTGTATGTCCTTGTCTCTCTTTTTTCTTTTAGATTTATTTATTTATTTGAGAGAGAGCGAGCAAGCGAGAGGGGCAGAGAGAGAGGGAGAGGCAGACTCCCCGCTGAGCAGGGAGCCCGATGTGGGGCTCGATTTCAGGACCCCGAGATCATAACCTGAGCCGAAGGCAGACACTCAACTGACTGAGCCACCCAGGCATCCCTGTGCTTATCTCTTTCTTATGTAACTATGTGTGCATGTGTACATATGCATATATTTGTTTACTTAAATGACATCATACCAAATGTGTTTATCTATGCCAGTACAGAGTTCCTTTTTTAGTATACTGCTTTATATATATACATAGCCTATATGTATTACTGTTTTATATATATACATAACCTATATGTATTACAATTTTCCCTAGCTCTCTTTGACTTTATGTAATTTCCAATTTATAACTATTGTAAAAAATTTTTCAACAAATAGCCATGTAGATAAATCTTTGTGCACATGTGTCTGCATGCTTGTATGTAAGGTTCATAAAAGAGTAAGTTTTGAGTAAACTATTATATTCAGTTCTTCTTTTGATATATTCTGCCCAACTGTTGTCCAAAAACATTGCTTCAATTTACACTTCCACCAAGAGTGCATGAGAAGAATACCTATTTCTTCAGTAGACACTACTACCAGTATTTTAGATTTTTGCTCATACAGTGGCTAAAAACCAATGTTTTATGGTTGTTTCAATTTGCATTAATCAATCAGAAAGTCTTTAGTCTACATCTTTAAATAGGAAAATATGATTCATTGATATTATTGTGATACTAATATATTTAAACTTACCCCCTCTTTTGTACACTATTTGCCTGCTTGCTTTCTTATATTTTCCATTCCACCTGAGACTTTCTTGCCTTTAATAGTTTTGAAAGTACTTTATTTCAACTTCCAAGTTTTAGTTGCATATTAGATATATAATATCTATGCTAATAATATTAAGCTTTTAGGTGTTTAATATGCATATATACACTTGATTTTTACTTATAATGTCTACAGTTAATCAGTACTAATCACTTTTTCTCCACTTATCTCCTCCATGGTGAAATCATCTTACTTTGAAAAACTTTATTTCATAGGAGGTGAAAAAGTATTCAAGTTGAGGTAAAACTTGCAAGCAGTTAAATGAGATCTTAAATGTACAATTTAATAAGTTTGATAATGCAAACAGATGTGTAATCGCCACCTCAAAGTGCAGAAGATTTCTTTCATTTCAGAAAGTTCCTTTATATCCCACTTCAGTAAACCACACAATGCTTAGGCAACCACCATTCTCATTTCTGTAACCAAAGATTAGTTTTATCTGTTCTTGAACTCCATTTCAATGAAATCATAAGGTATGTACTATTTCCTCTGTATCATTTAACTCAACATAAGTTTTGGGAATTTATCAATTGTTATTTATATATTTTATTCTCATTGCTGACTAGTATTCCATTATATGGATATACTACAATATTTTCATCCACTTTCCCGTTGATGGACATTTGAAATGTTTTCAGTTATTGGCTGTTATGAATCAAGCAGCTATAAGATGACATATGAAAGCCTGTCTGAGGGCATATGTTTTTATTTCTCTTAAGCAAATACCCAGGAAAAGACACCATATTATGGGATGGGTATATTACCTGTTCAACTTCATTAAAAAAAAAAAAAACAAACCCTGCCAGCTAGTATTTCAAAGGAGTTGTAATGTAATACTATTATCAGCAATGTTTGAGAATACTAGTTTGAGAATACTAGAATATCCTCATTAACATTTTCACTTCTCAGTTTTTTCAGTTTTTTTTAAGACATTGAAGTGAGTGTAAAATCCTGTCACACTGAGGTTTTATATTTGCATTCCCCCTTTCAATAATGATGTTTAGAAACCCTGAGGTGTAATTGGCCATTCATATTTTTTTTATTATGTTATGTTAATCACCATACATTACATCATTAGTTTTTGATGTGGTGTTCCATGATTCATTGTTTGCGTATAACACCCAGTGCTCCATGCAGTACATGCCCTCTTTAATACCCATCACCAGGCTAACCCATCCCCCCATGCCCCTCCCCTCTAGAACCCTCAGTTTGTTTCTCAGACTCCATAGTCTCTCATGGTTCATCTCCTCCTCCAATTTCCCCCCCCTTCATATTTTTATTGTGAACTCTCTAGTTAATTTTTTTTTTTTGCCCCTTTAATTGGGCTGTTAGTATTTTTCTTATTGATTTATGTTATTTGGATATTTTGCAATTTTTTTTTTCTTTTTCTTTTTTTAGGGGCACCTGGGTGGCTCCGTTGGTTAAGTGCCTGACTCTTGATTTTAGCTCAGGTCATGATCTCAGGGTCATGAGATCGAGCCCCGAGTTGGGCTCACATGCTGGGTGTAGAGCCTGCTTAAGATTCTCTCTCTCCCTCTCCCTCTGTTTCTGTCCCTGATCTCTCTCAATTTTTTTTTTTTCAAATACACATAGGCAAATATTTTCTCCCAATCTATAGCTTGCCTTTTCATTGTCTTGGTGGTGACTTTTGAAGAATAGAAGTTTTAACTTTAACAAACCCAGTACATCCGGGGCACCAGGGTGGCTCAGTCACTTAAGCATCGACCCTTGATTTCATCTCAGGTCATGAACTCAGAGTCCTGGGATGAGCCCTGAGTTGGGCTCTGTGCTCAGTGGGGTCTACCTGAGGATTTTCTCACCCTCTTCCTCTGCCCCTCCCCCTGCTCACACTCTAAAATAAAATAATCTTTAAAAACAAAACAAACCAAATACATCTGAAACTAATGTAACATTGTGTGTCAACTATAGTTAAATTTAAAAAAATTTAAATAATTTAAAAAGGATCTCTAATGTAAAAGGAGAAAAGTTCAATCAATAAAGCTACAACTAATTGTTATTTTAAGCCTACCTACTAATTATTGGATGAAGTACATAGTCAAACCTCAAGTACATGCTATTTATAAAAAGCTAACAATGAGATATATGGCAAAACTATATTCAGAGTAATACTGATTATGTAAATTTGTTTATTTGAAAAATAAAAATCAATGCAAATTAAAAAATCATTTCATATTTTTTCTCTACCATTTTTTTTCTTTCAAGCATAGTACTTATTGTGCCCTCATGAAGAAATCTTGCCTATCCAAATCACAAGTACATTTTATATCTTCTTCTAGAAGCTTTATGGCTTTAGTCTGTAATCCAGCTTAATTTTTATGTATGATGTGAAGTAGGAGTCAAAGTTCATTTTCACCCATGTGGATATCCGGTTATTCCAGTATCATTGGGATTCATTTTTAACTTTTTAAGAGTTTGACATACTGATTAAGCGTGCATGTTCTGGGCTCAAGTAACTTATATTTATTTAAATCTAGTTTCCACCACTATCTACCCACATGACACTGATCACTCTATCGAACTTTTGTCTCTATTAGCTCAACCTTAAAGTATGGATAATAGTAGTACATATTTCTGAGTTTTTTCTTCTTTTAATTCAATTTTTGAGGTTAAATGCTATAATATGTATAAAGTTCCTCATATAAAACTTGGTATATAGTAACTTTCTGGAAATGCTAGTTTATTAAAAAAAATAATTATTTCAGAAATAATATGTGTTATATCTGATATAGGATTCTGATTTCTTAAATATAAAAATCAATTTTCCTTAAATATTTTTAATGTTAATATGGTCTAGTCTAAAAGTCATTTTGAAATAACTGTCACAAAATTTTGAATATACTGATAAAATCTTCTTATACTCTTGTTGATGAGAACTAAAGCTAATCCAATTGTAGTTCTTCCATAAATTGACTTTTTATCTTCTCCAGAAATTTTTAGAATTTTTGCTGTATATCTTGTGATCTGAAATTCTATTGGAAAGTTGGTGTTCTTTCACTGACCTTCTTTGGGATTACATCATCCTTATTTGCATAACCACAGAACCTACCAAGATAGATAGACATATTGATTATTTATTTAAATAGGTCCACACTGTAAGGTAAATTTTTTTTAAAAAGAAAAAATAAGAAAACTTTGATAAGATTTTAATAAGACTTTAATAAGAAATCAATGTAGAAATGGTTTTAATTACCTGCCCTTTTATAGTTTATTAATCTTATAAAATCGAAATAAAGCACTGCTCAACTGCTGGATCTGGAAAAATGGTTGTGATATCTTAAAAAATTATGCATTTAATATGTAAAGCCCTAAATAGATGAGAAAATTCTGTTAACTCTGTAAATGATAAGATTAATTATTTATTTTATATCCTTGCATAATTTATCATATTTATTGTTTTTTTAATCATCTCATTCAATCTGTACAATAGTCCTAAAAGGTGGTATCTTATCAAGGGTTCCCCCTAGACAGTTGATTCCCAGGGCTGTTAGAACAAAAGTCATTTTGCAATAAAACTTTCTGTCTTTGGTCACCAGCTGTTCTGGAAATTAACTGAAGCTCATACACATTAGTAAAAAAATGATGGTGGTAACTTGATTACAGTATAACAGATTCAGTTAGGATCCAATGTTATGGTTGAAATGCAAGAGTGTAACTGGCTCTCAGCAGTATGTTTTAGAAGATTCGATTAGCTACTTGGTTTGGCAAGTACAGCCCCAGGACTCCTGGCTAGTAGCATAGAAGTTAGGACTAAATCCAACTGATATCCTAAAATCAAAGGCCTTGTATTCAACTCTCAGGATCAGCCTGGTGTCCCGGGATATAACCCTCTCTGTTTGAGAGTCTCTTTTCCACTTTTTCTCCTTTGCACAAGAAATTATACAGTTCACTTAGGGGCCAAATGGCCCCTCCTAATCTCTGCCATTGGAGTGTATGAGATTCTGCTTAGATTTACAAGAAACAACTCCTTCTGTCTGTGGCTCAGGACACTCCTATTTCTTCCCAACCTGTCTGTGGAGGACAGGAGGTAGCAATAACATTTATTGATATTTCACCTTTACCTTGTGAGTTTCTGTTCTCTGTGTAAAGGCTGTCATATTGGAGGCTATAAAACTAGAGTCCTTTATCAGTCCTTTGTCAGCCTAATTCAAGAAGAATATATAGTTTTTCAAAGTAAAGTTTAATATAAAACCAGCTTTTTCTTCTCTTACACACACACATACACACACACAGTGTGCCCACCTTTGCTATGTAAGATTATGCTAGTATCTCAGGAAAGGGAATTTTAAAATGGATTTCATAATATAGGTCAAGTAACACATAATGATCTAGACACATTTTTCCCCTTTGCTTTATGGGAAATGTTTCTCTCCTATCATCACAAGACTGTCATTTAAGAAGCATATTTGTTCCAAATGATCTTTTCTGTAAATTCAGTATATAATTCCAAATATATTTGGAATCACAAACTCTTCATTGTGGACCTTCTCCATGAAAACAACCATGTAACAGAGTTCACATGAAGTTCATCTTTTTGGTCATTATCGTTATCTTGCTGATTTATCGAAACTATAAGAATACATTTACAATTGCATGAATGGACATTTTGCCCACATAGTTATAATTTAGTATTCAATAATGGTCCTCTGTGTTTGAGTATTCCACTAAATGAGTTTCCACACCAACGAATTTCTAAGTATGCCCTTTCTTCACATCTTAAAAATGAAATACTATTTTTCTTTAACTTCAAATGTGTAGATTTAACTGCAATTCTAAGTTTAACAGTACACACATTTCACTTTTTAAAATATTATTTCTCCCAAAAGAATAAAACTAAATTGCATATATGTGGAAATATAATAACAGCAACTAGCATTGATTGAAAGCTTACTGTATGCAGATAGTGTTCTACTCCTGTATTTCAAATCTACATCTTTGAAGTAGGGTCTATATCATCCATTTTTCTAACAGGGAAGAGTTAATATAAGTAACTTGAGTGTCTTCCCCAACATGACACAACTGTTGAGAATATGCACATATATTTGCATAATTAGGCTTTAATATAGGAAATAATACATTTTAATAAACTCATATCTTATCTCAAACCACAGCCTTGAAAATAACCTAACTATACCCTTAAAAATAACCTATAAAATATAGTCTTGGTTTAACCCATTTTCAGAGATTACATAAAATGTGATGACAATAGCAACATAATAATCAGGCGACATTCAGCACATTTTGACTTTCTTCAGAGACATAAACCCTTAATTGTTATGTATTTCTCTTAAACTGAATACTATAGGTTGTAAATTCATGTGGGACTCTAATTTAAATTCTACATAAATCAATTGAGAAAAAGATACTGATTAATGTGTTTTAAACAAATCTAAGTCTGGTATCGTCAGGGATCCCAAATGATGGCTAAAAAAGACAGAATCTGTTGGATTTGCTTCAACTGCTCCCCTAAAGTTTTGTGTTTTTTTAATTTTATTTTGTTATGTTAATCACCATACATTACATCATTAGTTTTTGATGTCATGTTCCATGATTCATTGTTTGCGTATAACACCCAGTGCTCCATTCAATACGTGCCCTCTTTAATACCCATCACCAGGCTAACCCATCCCCTCACCCCCCTCCCCTCTAGAACCCTCAGTTTGTTTCTCAGAGTCCATAGTGTCTCCTGATTCATCTCCTCCTCCGATTTCCCCCCCTTCATTTTCCCCTTCCTACTATCTTCTTCTTTTTTTTTAACATACAATGTATTATTTGTTTCAGAGGTACAGGTCTGTGATTCAACAGTCTTACACAATTCACAGCACTCACCATAGCACATACCCTCCCCAATGTCTATCACCCAGCCACCCCATCCCTCCCACCCCCCACCACTCCAGCAACTCTGTTTGTTTCCTGAGATTAAGAATTCCTCATATCAGTGAGATCATACGATACATGTCTTTCTCTGATTGACTTATTTCGCTTAATCAAATTTGCCTGGCTCTCAATGACAAAGAACATTAGAAACAAGACTTTCATTATATCCACAGAGTACTTTCAGCAGCAGACTTAGGGTTTTCTTGAAGTGATATCTAAAAAGTCCGAAGTGACTTGTGCAGGTATCAGGCTGATGTTTGACTCTAAGTGGACACTCAGCTCCAGAGAAAGTTGCCCTTCTTTCTGGAGCACAGCTGACAGCCTAAAGTACCAGCCGTCTCTGCTGAGAACTCAGGATGTTAGAAAGAGGCATGGTGGCGTGGGGGGAGTTACACAACGGCTGTCTCTACTGCTCCTGGAACAAGCTGAGTTCTCAGCAATGAGGAAATCACACTAGAATTCCTGTGGGGAATTATACCTAACAACCACTCCATAAAACAGAATGAGTTTAATTTGATCAATGTGATGACAATTAAAAGACAGACAAACCATGGCCGACCTCATTTCTGTTCTACCTCAAAACTTAAAACAAGACATTCTATCCTGATTGTTTTTCCTCTAGTTTGATTTACTGCTTCTTTGGATTCTTTGCTAGAAGAGCTAGAAAGTATCTACATTACAGAAGCTGAGATTGCACTCATGCAGTGATTCTATAAACATAATTTTGGAAGCTGATAAAAATAAAATAATTTAATATGTCACGGCTTTAAGCAAGGAGTTTAGAAAAATGGGCATTTGAAACAAATTAATTATATGTAAGGAAATGTGTACATGGGTGTGTGTGTTGGGGCCAAAGGTGTGGGGATAGTTTTTGGGATGAGGCTTGTGTGAAGTTTAATTCTCCATCTACGAGGAAAAAACTAAGCTAGGCACTGACCTTTGATTAAAGAGAACTATTCACTTTGGAACCATTAACTTCATATCGATCTCACATCTTTATATCACATCCAAAAATAGCAAAATCTAGATACAAGTCATTTCCCATCACATGTCCTCTTTGGGCTTGCAGAAGTGGGTGGGTCTGTAATAAGGGGCACACTGGGGGAGGAAAGGCACGGATTCAGCCACATTACTCCAGAAGCTTGGGGTTGACACTAAGTCTCTAGTGTAACTTTAAAAGAGCCAAGGTTCTCTCAGGTCCATTACTGGTCATTACATTCCCAAGAGTCAGGGCCTTGGTCCTCCTCTTCTTTTACAACCATACAGTGAAACCCAGACTATGGGTAACACGGGCATTTATTTCTACCTTAACTCTCTATACCCATTTGATTAACTCACAATTGTGTGTATAAATATATTTCATACATTAATTTCTCAGTCGATTATAAAATCAGATGTGTTTTTTTTTCCTTGTGCTTCTGTTAACTGGGATAATTATTATTTTTTTTAATCACAAAATTTACACAAAGTTGCCACTGTTAGTAAGGCATCTCTCTCTCTCTCTCTACTCCCTCAACATTTTAAAGTAGAAATGACAAGTTAAGAAATTAGTTTGGTTCTTCTCTTCTTTCACTTCTACATCTTGCCACCTTTAATAGTTGTAACATGGTGAAATAATCCAAATTGGACATAAAATAAATAAATAAATCCTGAGTGTGGGTCTGATCTGTGTTTCTATTACTTGTATTAGTTTTAGTAAATCAAGTACCCTCTTTGGGTCTCAGCATGCTCATGTGTAAAATGAGGAAGCTGGACTAAACCTCAAAGGTCCTTTTCAGCACAAATTCTATGAAACTTGTAATTACTTCCATTTTATGGTGCTTTGTGAAATGCCCTTGTTTAGTGAACAATTCAGGCCTACATCCTTCTGAAACATTTTTCAATAGCCCTGGTGCTCCCAAGGGAGGGAAAAACAATAACAAATGAACAGATTATTTGCTCATCATAACACATCTTTTGAAAATGTCAAATGCTCTGACAATGTTTAAATACTGAGGTTCTATTTTAACCTATGGCTTTACATTGACACATTCTTCCTTTTCTTTATCCTTTCAATTTTTTTCTTTTTTCTTTTTTTTTTTTAAGATTTTATTTGAGAGAGAGAGAGAAAGAAACAGCATGAGAGGGGAGAGGGCCAGAGGGAGAAGCAGGCTCCCTGCTGAGCTGGAAGCCCGACGCGGGACTCGATCCCAGGACTCCGGGACCATGACCCGAGCCAAAGGCAGTCGCTTAACCAACTGAGCCACCCAGGCGCCCCCTTTCAATTTTTTTCTGATGGTAAAATCAATACATTGTCATTATAAGTAATAGCCTACAAAACATACACTGAAGAGCATAAGAAAGAAAAAAGTAATTACCTTTAATCTCACTATTCCAGAGATCCATTATCAAAATTATTCCTCTAGGCCCACCTGTGTGTGTTTATGTACGTAATAGAATTTTAGAATATTAGATGAATTGTGCTTTCAATACTGTTTTGTAGCCTACCTTCATTATATATAAATATTATGAACATTTCCATGTTAATGAAGATAAAATCTGTCATTATTTTAATTGCTACAAGCTAATCCAATGTGTGAACATGCCACGATTTATTTAACCAAGTAATATATTGTTGGACAATTTAGCTGTTCTAATGTTTGCTATTATAAGCAACTTTGAAATAAACATTCTTCTTCTTTAAATACTTGTCTGGTTTTTTCCTTATATTCTATATACTTAAGATTTGTACATTTCATTTTTGTTGTTGCTGTAAAGAGATTTACCAAAGTATTTTTATCTGTACCTGGTCCTGTATAATACTTTTCTGACCCTATGATTCAGTTCTTGATTCCTACTTCCCAAGTTACTGTTCCTTACACCTACAGCCTCTACTATCTTTTACCTCTACTAGAGGCAAAACCCTGCCCTTCTCAGGGGCTCAAGCATGCATTCCCTACCTTGATGTTGCCCCAGTAGTATGGTTGTCTGCCTTGGCTTCTAATCTCTCTCTTTTCCCTTTATATTTACTCGCATCATACTAGCAGAATCTTCCACTCCTTTGGCTATGTATTTTCCTTTCTTATTCCCAATAAAATATTTAGGACGATGCTTATGTATCATCATATGAACTGTATAGCTTTATTTTTTCCATATTCTTGGGTGTCAAATAGATCTGGTTTATGCTGTTAATACTTGAATGTTGTACATTTTATTTATAGTTTTATATTATATTTATATATAAAACAATTGTAGTCAATCCTTTAATCCCTTTATTTCAGACTTAGTCTATATGCACTTAAAGGATTAATTTCACAATGCAGGGACATGAATACAATCAAGGAAATCCTTTCCTATGACGTTGAATACTAGGTTTAACTAGGTTTAAGCAAACAGGCATGCACTTTTGTAGTTTTTGAGGTGTCTGAGTAAGGAAAATATAAATAAGCATTCCTGCTAGTCAGTGGATTCATGGTCTCTCACGTGCATTTTAGCTTCATTTAATTTTTAATCAATTCTATATAAGAATAATTTCCTTTATCCTTCCTGCTGATAAAAGCTCATAGTTGTGAAAAGACAGAAGCAATAATCTTATCTAATATAGCAGTGGATAATTTTTGTGCTAGAGTAGGATTCAATATTCAGGGCCTATGTCCTGTCTAGGCCCAGATAATGAACACAGAGTTCAAGTTAGCAACATGTACCTTAGCCAGAGCTTGAAAGCATAAAAACCAAAGTAGACCTCCAATAGAGGTATGATAGAATGATAGCCATTCTGGACCATATTCCTGGAAATAGGATACTCAACCAGTTCAGAAATTCCAGAGGAAAAAAAATGCAAATATCCAAGGATCAAGTAGAATGACCCAAATTGAGCTATCTGGAAAACTCTAGGGAGAAGGACAGAGAAAATAATAGTGAGAGATATGAGGGGAAGAGGGAAAGACAGGGTTGACCAATTCCTGGAAGTTGTGATTAGAGGGACAGAATAGAGAGAGAAATTGGAAAGATAATAATAATAGTAATAATAAGTGCCTGAGTGGCTCTGTCAGTTAAGTGTCTGACTCTTGATTTCAGCTCAGGTCTTGATCTCAGGGTTGTGAGATAGATCCCTGCGTCCAGCTCTGTGCTGAGCTCAGAGTCTACATGAGATTCTTTCTCTCCTTCTCCCTCTGTCTCTCCCCCTGCTCACTCTCTCTCTTTCTCTAAAAAAAGTCTTTAAAAAATAATAATAATAATAAACATCACAAGAAAAGGCAAGCTAAGAGACAGATTTGAACCATAAATTTTACCTTGTCTTACAGCTAGTATTTATTAAGATAAGGTCCTGTTACAAATCCCCAGGGCAATGGTTAAACTGTGCCTAACAGGTTCAACTGGTTGAGCCGAGGTGTTTAGGTTCTGCTGGTGTATCATTCTGGCTTGGGAGTGCACATATTTCTACACATACGCAGCACCCAACATTATTCCTCTGTAAAGTATGTTTGCACTTGTCTTTTTCAACTTCATGAAAAGTGAAAATAGCTGCTAAGAACAGAAGGCAGAGAAGAACAGTAATGGAGCTGATGACATGGTGTCTATTCCTGTGAATCACTGGGTTAGAAAGGTTAATTCCAGGAACTAAAATATATTTATGAAAGATTATGAGACTCTGGAAGAGTGCTGTAATCTGAGGAAACTGTTTCCATCAGGTCTTTGTGACACACTGCAAACCATTTGATGAAATAGGACATTCTCCTTCCACTGTGCTAATCCTAGCCTCTCCCTTTGACTTGGAGAAGCAGAGGTTAGCGGGATATAACAACCGATGGCAACAACAAAGCTGCTCTTGGGGGTCACCTTAAGCAGATAATACAATAGGTTTCCTTGTAACAGTTTTGCAGGTGACTAAGCTCACTTAGAAGGAACAGCCTTTTGGGGAAAGATAGACTTGGCAGATATTTCTGTGTGATAACTACATCTGACTCAATGGCAAGGGGCATATCTCTTTTGGGGGAGTTTCCTTATATATTTGGGGTTTATCCTGAAAGATAAAATGTCATGCCTGAAGAGCAGGGGCCATTGCAATCTACAGGCATTGTAACGTGGGTGTACATGGATTTACCAAAGTTCTATTTGTAGCCACAGACACAGGTAAGTTAGGTGATCCTGGCGTCACATATAGAAATATACCAAAGGGAAGCCAGAGGTGCCTCAACTATCATGTGAATTGTTTTACGACTGTGGAGAGTTTCCCATTTGGGACATTTCGTGGTGATCTAGATCAATCTGAAGTTCATTTGGAAGTTTAAATGACATATGGGTAATATGAACTTTGCATAATAAAGGGTCATCTTCCTAACAGCAATATAATTTCCAAAAGTTTCCTCTCCCCAAAATTAAGACAATAATTTACCTTAAACTGATGTGTACTATTTTATCTTTGAGATATACAGTTTTTCCTTGGGAATGCATACATCTGAATGTTTGAATGTGTTTTGTCCAAGAGCTATCCCCCAGCAGGAAAGAATATCAAAATACCAAATCTGGACGGGGCAGGGAGAGGAGCTCTAAAATCCATTCTAAATTGAGGATTTTTGTGAAACATTTTGTCCAGGTCCTTCTCTTTTGCTCAAGCTCCTACCAAACCCCACAGGTTGCTTTGCCAGATTGCGCAACTCTGATATTGGAATCAAACTGCCATGGAGAATGATCCTGGTAGAAATGGGAGTGGTGAGTGTCCTGTGGAAGAAGATAGTCACCAGGTAGGATTTTTCTAATGAGATACACATTTGCACCATAAGAGAGCAGACTCACCTTCTCTCTCTTAGGGTAACCACAAAGAGAGAAAACAAAGTCCTACACTCAAGTGTTCTCCAGAGGGAAACACTATGATAGCTTATGCTTCTTTTATCTTCAGCCCTTAGATTACAGGAAAGTCATCTTAACATCTAATTTCCAGGTCTACTTTACCCCTCAATGTTGCAATTTCCTTGGGTTATCCCCCAAATTTCCATTAATTACATTACATATTAAAACCCACTGTTAGGGGGCACCTGGGTGGCTCAGTCAGTTAAGCATCTGCCTTCAGCTCAGGTCATGATCTCAGGGTCCTGGGATGGAGCTCTATGTTGGGCTCCCTAATCAGCAGAGAGTCTGTTTCTCTCTCTCTCATAAATAAATTTTTTAAAATAAATAAATAAATAAAACCCATTGCTAGAAGTTAGTGCACTGGCAAAATTATACTTTTGAAAGAGCAATGCTAATTCTGTAGTTCTAGGCAGAATCTACAGCAAAGAGAACAAGGTGGGCAGGAGAGTGCCCTTGAGGATCCCAGTGTCAGGAGAGAGGCAGATGATCGCATATCCCACTCCAGATCAGGAGGGAGACGGACTCGCTGTTGTCCAAATGCTCTATTTGAAGGCTGTCCTTGTCCTAGGAAGGGGTAGGTGTGGGGTGGGTAGGGAAATTTAGATCCCATCATTTGGTGGCAGAGAGGTTAATTAACATATATTTGGGTTACATAAAAATGAGTTGCATAAATGAAAATTTTTAATTAAAAAGTGGTTATAATAGTATATACATATTTCAACAAATATTCAGTGCAACTCGATATTAATTTGGAAAGCAAGGTGCTTGAAATATCCTCCTAAAATCTTTACTCTGGAGAACATATTTGACACAATTATATTAAAGATGAAATTTTATCATATAGTTTCATATTACTCCGTAGTAGTTTCATGGGTTTCTTCGCCTGCCCCTTCCCACCCCAAATTGTAAGTCCATTAGCTCACAGCTACTGCAAAATTATGTGACTGGACTTTGTTGCTGTCCCACATTTAAATGACTTCCCATAGTCAGACATCAAAAAGGACCCACTCTTCAGGTAACAATGGTAGAAATGAATCACCCTAATTCTTATTTGGGGGGATAGCAGCATTTGCTCCATTTTTCACATCAGTGATAGTTTTTTTGTTTGTTTGCTTGTTTTTAAGGATTTTATTTATTTATTTGATAGGAAGAGAGAGCACAAGCAGGGGGAGCGGCAGGCAGAGGGAGAGGGAGAAGCAGGCTCCCCACTGAGCAGGGAGCCCGATGCGGGGCTCAATCCCAGGACCCTGGGATCATGACCTGACCTGAAGGCAGACGCTTAACAGACTGAGCCACCCAGGCACCCCGCATCAGTGGTAGTTGTGTGGTAGAACCATGAATAACTCACAACATGGAATTGATTCAGCCATCTCAAAGTACCCTCGGTTCATATAGCCTATCATTAAATAGCTTCTATGAATTCCCTTCTATGTGATCTTAGGAGCTCTAAATCAGTGGTCACCTATAAAGCTAGATGCACTAAAGCACACGGCTGTCAACTCAACCCTCCCTTTTCTCATCTGGTAGCCTTAAAATGGTGATCACTTATTATCACTCTTCCTAGATCAGCGGGGAAAATGTGGATTTTGTAAGGAAAAAAAGTAAATGAGCATTTGTGTATTTGAGACTATGAATGTCAGATTTTGAGGTCTTTGAGGCTTCAGACACATACAGATGGCTCCCAACTCATGATGGTTCGACTTAGAATTTTCGACTCTATGATGGTACAAAGGCGATATGCATTCAGTAGAAATCAGACTTCAAATTTTGAATTTTGATCTTTTTCCAGCACAAGTCACAGCTCCTAGTCAGCCACGCAAACATGAGGGTGAAAAACTAATACACTTACAACCATTCTGTACCCATACAACCATTCTGGCTTTTGGTGGTGGTGATGGTGGTGTTTTACTTTCAGTACAGTACTCAGCAAATTACATGAGATATTCAATACTTAATTATAAAATAAGCTTTGTGTTAGATGATTTTGCCTATCTGCAGGCTAATGTAAGTGTTCTGAACATGCTCCCTTTGATAAAAAATTAATAAAAGAGTCATTGGAATAAAGGCAAAAATTATCATCTTCAACCTTCCAGATTTTAAGGGTACAAAGCCTAGTGGTATTAAGATTTTTACTGAGATAAGTAAACTTTACCTTCATGAGTCAATTGCATAAGAATAAAATACAACACCACGGCTATTGGCTCACAATGGGAAATCGGCAGTAAATTGAAAATTAATTAGTAAATTAATTGAAAGTCTTCTGAACTAAACTCCTTCATTTCTCTTTTGAATTTTGCCTGGGGATAGCCACAAAATCAGGCATATTTTGGCACCAGTTTTTTGTTATGCCTCTCATTTTTGAATCTCTAAATAAAACATGATAGATCTCATATTCTGTGTGAAAAGAGAAGGATTGTTTCTTTCTCCTCCGCTGCCCCCCACCTGCCATAGTAACCAAGCACCACAGTCATGGATTGGGCAATTCTCCCCATTAAAAACATGATTTTTGAAAGAGAATGCAGGCTTGTCTCCCTGGCAACACCACCAGCAAGAAGTGCTCACATGATTTACGCATTTAAGAGACAGTTGAGAGGCAGATTTCAGATTTGAAGGTAGTCATCTGATTGAGAAGGCAACTTGCTTAAGTCTCATCTGACACCAAGACTAAATCTGAAGTCTATCCAGACAAATTACAAATGATGTTTGGGTTTGTGGAGGATACAGGGGACATTAGATGCAAATGTTCTACATCTTATTTAGCCACAGCAGGTACTAGACCTCACAGACGTCAATGTTTGTTTCTAGCTGTTTGAATTTAAAACAAAAACGTTCTTTTTCCCTCTTTTTGTGAGCACACTTACTCCCTTTTCAGGCAAATACATACTTCCTGAAGGCTTACTCTGATGTACATCTTCACTCTCTCATCTCCCAACCAAGACATTGTTCTGTAATTATAATCTTTTCACTCCCCTTAGAACATATAGCACAGTTTATAAATATGTATTTGTTTGCCATTTGTTGTTGCCATCCTCAGATTACGATTTTAGGCTCTCAAAAATATATGTTGAGCAAGTAAATATGAACCACAATTATTCATTTAAGCATAATAATAAGATAGTAAAAGACATACTCATTCCTTAATCTTCAACCCTTTTGTTAAACATGACATAAACATTCATATAATCCAACTTCTATTTCAACATAATCACAGGAAAAACCTGGAAATCACTAATAAATACACAAAAGTATGCTCCATGTATTTACATCATGGTAAAATGACTATATACTTCCTAAAGATGTTCTAATGAAGTGTAAATATGCACTTGCCTTATTGTTTGGGAATATTCAAATCTTCTATAGAATACAAAAAAAAATGGAATGGCTATAACTTAGATGTATTAAGAAAAAGCAATTCATAAGATAGAGTAGATCTAGATAAAGGAGAACAGAGGAGTGTTAACTACAGGTGTTAAAAGATAGAAGGCGCAAGTGAGTACTAAATATGCAAAAGGCATATGGGGCTCTCGATCTGATCTTCATGAGGTCTTAAATCAGCCAGTCCCATCTCTCATGTCCAAGACAGACACACAAAACCTCAGGCTTATTGGCAAGTTTCATCTACAGATCAAATGTACTTGGCCCTGCATCTCTCTGATTAAGCAGCATGTTGTGGTGGTCTCAGTCTTACCTGACCACATTTATCCATCTGCTTTTTAGATATGACAATTTTCAATTTTTTCTTAAATTTTAAAGGTCCATTTTCCCATCTGTCATCATACTCTAGGCAGGAGATACTGGAAAACAAAAGTACAAGGTTTAAAAAAATTGCACATCACTGTGATGGCCAGCTCATAATTACTCAAGCCCATAGAAAATGAATAAGCATCAGAGGTACAAAGGGCAGAAAATTACATTTTCCAATTCTCTGCACGATAGGCCTGAGAGATGGGCCAATAAGGATAGACTACTGAGTTCCTTCTTAAAAGCCAAACTCCCAAGTGTTTCTTGAATCTGTCCATCTTCAGTTTCCCACTTTCCCTTATTCTCCAATTTGCATTCTATGGGGAAAAGGAGTAACAAAGTATAAATTATATACAACCTTTGGCTCTTGGTTCAAACTCCCTGCCACTGTCCATAGAGAAAGGTCAAGTACTCTTTCATATATACAACATGGCGGGCAAGTTTAAGGAGGGCAAATATAGTGTTTGGTGACTGTCCTGTTGCATTTCTTGCCATATACATTCAAATTAAGGAATAATGGATATCCTACAAGAAAAACGACTTCTGGGGGCTGTCTGGGTGTCTGGTTTGGGCTGCATGTGGTGGCCACAGGAGTTACAGTGTGTACAATAGGCAGGAGTTACGCAGGCAACAGAGTAAAGGTTATTCTTCCTGACAATCACAAGAATCCATTGTTCAATTTCATCTAACTCCCTTCCCTGGAGGAAATGCTTTCCTAAATGATATAAAAGAAACCCCTTCAACAGTATTTAGTCTCCCTTTCTCACCCCCAGTCCAAATCCTATCATACTGTGAAGATATTAATGATCAATTATTTTATATAAACCCCATATTTATCTATATACCGTTAAAGGATTGTTGCATCATCTGTTTGCTATATCTTAAGATAGCTGCTTTCTAGAGTATTTTCTTGAATCAGCAGTTCATATTTCCATTTGTGGTAAGAAAGAAGAAAAGTACTTATGAAACAACCATGTTGCCACAAATGCACATATAAACATGTCATAATTACTTACAGAACTTTGGAACATCTTAGAAAAGCCATGCATTGGGCCATGAGAGAAACCAAGCCTAATTATATGCTAGCTGACTATTTAAAAGCTTTAAATGCCCCAAACTTCAAATATTTGCTTGTATCTTGGAAGACTCCAGAAAGAGCCAAAGTACTTTCTATGTAGATAGCCAAAAACCAGTGAGAGCCTCATACAGTACTCTGTGCATGGCTTCTCAGGAATGTGGTAACAAAAGAACAGAATCCCAGCATACTGAACTTTCCTGTAACCTATTCCAAAGCTGTTTAGTAATAATTTCACCAAAAACTGACAAAAATACCATAGCATTTTAGAACTGAAAGAAAACTTTCTGATAATCTCTCCAAACACTTTATTCTGCCATTGAGCAAATTTAGAAAGAGAAAGGAGAGATGATGCTCACAGCTCCAATAGATATTTAAACCACAGAGCCATAGCTTTTGGATTCCTTGCCCAAGACGAACACTCACACGCAAACACACACACTCACACACACAAACATGTCTCTAATTCCAGGAGCTAATGGAAGCTACTGAATGGATGGGCAAGAGAGTCAAAGAGAGGTTTGATGTACTGATTTGCTTAGCACTGTCTCAGTTCTAGCACCCTAAGTCTGGGTTCCAGGAAACCCCTCAGTCCCAGGCAAACCAGGATGGTTGGTCACTTTGATTTTGAGTTAATAACCCCAACAGATATGGGGGTTCAGGATTTTGCCCGTAGCTCCTTGATCCCCTGTAGTATCAAAGGGATAAAATAAAGTTATAAGTTTTCTGGTGGAGCTTAAGGATGGAAGGCTTTGGGAAGAGGATTCCTTTGCTCAGCAATGTACATGGTAGTAAATCAATACCAAATGAATGAAAGATTATTAAATGAGTAAGTCCAGTAGTTATGTGAAAAATTACCTTAATACAATGGTAACTTCTAGGTCCAATACCAGGAAAGTGATAAGCAGAAAAATGACCTCTCAAAATGTCCATGTCCTAACCCACGTCCATCTGTTTATACACACACAAACACACATACACGACAAGGTGGAATTAAGGTTGTATATAGAATTAAGGTTGCTAATCACCCAACTTTAAGATAAAGTGGTTATACTTGATTATCCAGGTGGGCCCAATATAATCACAAGGATCCTTAAATGGGGGAAGGAGGAGGCAGATAGGGGGTCAGAACCAGAGAGATGGCATTGTGAGAAACTCAATCTGCCATTAATGGTTTTGGAGATGGAAGGGGGCCAGGAGCTAAGGAACAAGAGTTGGCTATAGAAGTTGGAAAAGGCAACAAGGATTTTCTTCCAGAGCCTCCAGAAAGAAGCACAACCTTGACTTTAGCCCAGTGAGACCCATTTTGAACTTATGACCTTTAGAACTGTAAGATAATAAATTTGTGTTATTCTAAGCCACTAAGTTTGTGGTAATTTGCATATCCAGGATTCAAGTAGTATGCTATACCCTATCTAAACTGTATTAACTCATTTCACCTCTTTCCCCTTTCTTCTTACTGTGTTTTAAATACCTTTAATAAATCATGTGATTTGAGCATTTTAATTTGGTCTATGAGCTATTCTTTTACACCTGGAATAGTATATGAGTTTCCTACCATTACTGTAACAATGTTCATATATCTTGTCCTTCTTTCTGCCACATCAGTGTCCAAACCACTCCAATGGTGTATTAAGAGAATTAAAGCTGAAATATGAACAAAATGTCCTGGATTGAAGCAATCCTGTCCAGTGATGCATACTGGCAAGACACAGGGACAATTATACCTGGCCAAAGCTGGTAAACAATTAACCTGGTGAACCACCATCGGTTTCATTTGTGTTTCTTGGGTAGAAGCCACTTGAGAACAAAATGGTGTCACCAATGAGTGGCCAAATCAAGACCTCATACATATTGAGTGTTCATGTATATTTAGTGTTCCCCAATATTTAGTATCTCTTGTATATTTTGTGTATCACAAATAGTGCTAGGTGACTCATGAATATTAACTATCTCTTAGTCCATCTAAACTTTTTAATACATGTTCTACTTACTATTTATACTTAACACATTTTATGAGTTTCATACAGCTTATCTGTTTTTTTACAGCAGAATTGGATATTCTCAAAGAATAAATGTACATCACATCAGTGAAGAGAATGAACAAAATCATGAGGTGTTTCAAGGTTGACCCAGTACAGTGGCATCCTGAAGATTTGCCTCAGATCTAGTAAACATGCCTACTACTGTCATTAACTCTGTGTTCCTCAAAGGGCAAGTTTATAGGAAAACTTTTTTTTTTTTTTAAGAAAGATGGATCTTTTCTTCTCCAAATCTAAAATTTCACCTGATCTCTCCCACTGAAAACCACTACTTAAGGATAAGTCTTGGTCTTTTTAATCATTGGAAACTCCTGTCATTCATAAAGGAACGTGCCTCCCCGATCATGCTTCATACTTTGTGGGGAACCATGGGACAGTACAAAGGACAAGGCTCTGAATTTCAGGAGATGGATACCTGTCCACCACTGGGCTATTCACAATAGGCTATTCACTTCAATATTCTGAACGCTGTTATCCTCCTTAGGCAGTCAGACTTGAGAACTTTTCTACGGCCATGTTCAATCCTATAAACTAATTGCCATCACCGACTCTCCTCTGTATTTGCCTAAGTGCCCGTAGTTTGGGTCTCTGACACTGCTTTTCCTGAGTGCCTGAAACACACTAAAATTAAATTCATAACCAAAAATGAGTTTCACAGTCACATAATTCCATATATGGAGACAGAAAATAATTGATTCAACATTTTACCTTTCTACCACTGAAATATGGTTAATTTAGCCTCTTTGGTCTTTAAAATAAAAATGTGGATCATAGTACAGGTAGCTAGCCGACCTTAAAAAAGAAAATCAACAAACAAAAAATGTCCAAAGATTAGCCCCAAGAAGCCATCTAGAGAAAGGTCTGCAACTGACACTTTTCATATAAATGGATACACATTATCTCTTTGACAAGGGCAGTTATGCCACAGCTTTGTTTGTGGTTGTGTTTATTCTCACTGTTGAATCATTCTCTGCATAGCTCCTAAGCTGCAGTTTAAAACCAATTCCTGTTCTGTACCTAAGAGTATCTGCTCGCCGGACTCTAAAAATTACTCTGCCAGGTCTTTATTCAAATGAGTCTTCTTGAAACTAAAACATCTTTTTTCTTTTCTTCTTCCTTAAGAGCTAGCATTTTATAATCCCTCAAGGTTTTTCTTTTTGATTTATTCTCCTACTCTCTGAATAGACCAATCTCTGAAAGCTGAAGGTCAGAAGCAGACAAATATCCCAGCAAGGATTTGGGGGGTAGGAAGCCAATGAGAAGACACCCAGGAGCCTGCGCACCACGCGCCCCCCTGTTTCATTGCAGCAGGTATGAGCCTGCTCTCAGGCTGCGCAAATCACATGCTACGAGTGCGAGATCTGAAACCGTGCCGAACTGCGTCCCACTGGTTTTCTTTGCCCAACTCAGAGCTCAGACTCCAACCCACTACTCAAAAAGACTGAAAACAGTAAATTCATTTAAGCCTTAATTTACAAAAAAAAAAAAAAAAAAAAAATATAAAAAAAAAAAATTCCTTTAACCCTTAATTAAAAAAAAAAAAAAAAAAAAAAAAATATGAAAAAATACACTTCCTGGCTCCCCTCCTTCCTCTCAAAGGCAGAAGACAAAAAGAAATTCCAAATGCTACGTACAATGAAAAGAAAGATCAGTGCTACCTCCAGTTTGCCTCAATTTGGCTACATTTCCCATGTTAAATTGGGTATAATATATCCAACCAGTACTCGCCTTTGTTATTCCTGACACCCTTAGTGATAATTTTAAAACATTGCCAAAAAGAACTTGCGCACGAGTTTTCTTTATATAAAAGAGCTTCTTTACATAAAACATAGTTTGTCTGTTTCTATAGGAACTTTACACTTTGACAAAAAAAGGCATCATCAACATTTGCCTCCTCCAAACATTAGCACAAGCTAGAAATCCCAACTCTGTTCCTTTAAAAGTCTTTTTCTAATTTGTATAATATTTCTCACCCCACCTTTACATTATCTTTCAGTTGTAAAGTTCTCACCAGTAGAAATGTGGATGACATCAGAAACACACACACAGATATATATATATGTATATATAAAAATATATAAATAATACCATATCCATATCCCTGAAAATAAATCTGTGTCTTGTGATTTTCTGTAGTCATTGACTGTCACTTGTACCAGGGTAAAGGTTTCTGATGCTTCTGATATTTCTGTCTTAGAACTGCAAAGTTAAAAATGAGCAAACACCACACATTCACTTTGCCTTTTAAGATTTTTTTCTGGCACAGGATCAAAGAGAGGAGGAAGAAAAGCCCAAGATAAGGCTTAAAACTATGAAGCTAGCACAAAAGCTCGAGAATTGAAAAGTCTGTTTGTAGTCGAAATAACTCTGACAACTGCTGCAAGCCATGGAAACAAGGCCTCGGGTATAGTTTGAGTTTCTGGAATGAAAGGGAAGAACAGATGTTTCAGGTACTGAAAATGTATTTAGAATCTAAACTCTCCTCATCTTCCTGAGAACTGACCTTTAAAAAACCCACATTGCTACACACTTTGCTTGAAGTAAGTAAACAAAACCTCAAAAAGGGGAGTTAGTCCACGGAGTGTGTGTCTATTGGAATTAGTTTTGCAATAAAGAGAAAAGAGGAAAATAACGTAAGTTAATAGATAAATCACGTGCCACTTAAAGAGAAGTGATTTCAGGCTCTGGAAAGACAAGTATAAAAAGAATTTTTTTTTTTTCCACAGAGACTGCTTCATAAACAAAACATGGGTTTACCCAGCACTGCCCAGGCGCCAGACATCTGTCACTTCACAGATGTCCCCTCAATAACTCACCCAAACAACACTGCTCCTCTCCAGCCCACAAAGACAACGAGCTCACACTGATGAATCTGCTGCAGTGTCTGGGGAAAGACTTTACTGCCCAGAAGTCAGAATAGTAATTAGGATTTACCTGAAGCAATTTTTCCCCCCTAAATGGCTTTTTCTACATGCTTCCCAATGTACCTTTGCAAATTTGCCATATGAGTCTACAAGTACGTTGAATATTTAAGGCTTTAAAAGTAAATCAGGAAAAAAAAGGTAAATCAGGGGTAGCAGGCACTAGATTTGTCTTAGTAGATTTGCAATTTTGTGTAACCTCTCCTTTGCTACGTTTTGGGTTCATGGAGTCATACTTTCAATATCCAAACAGTAATTAGCTTACCTTTTTAAACCACAAGAAGCTGGGCTAGTTAATCATTTACAAAAGAAACAATGTCCCACATTACTGCAAGAAATTAGGTAAGAGAAAGTTAAATGTGAGTGTAAGGACTCATGTGTTTAAAGAAAATGTGTTTGCATGAAGATATTCATGAGTAAAAAGATGTATATTTCTCCACATATGTGTATAGACAGAGAGACATGTTTTTATAATACATGTCATGGTCAATTTGCAAATATGAACAAGGGTCGTATATCTTCCACCTTTAGGATAAATATTTGGAACTTCCACCTCCAGACGTCAGTTCTAAGCTAGGATGGGAAACCCTGACGTATGCTGGCCAAGTGTCATCTCCTTTTTGCCCCCTGATGGCTGGGATTTCCCAATCATATAGAAGGAACAAATGAGAGACTTTCTAAAACAGCTGAGTCAGCAAAGAAGGGACAAGCTTTTGTCACTTTAACCAGTTTCTTGGATTAGAATTTTGAAACCCAAAGTTAGGTTCTTTCACTTTCTAATTCTATGTTGGTTTACCCAAACTAGTGAAGAATTAGCTGGAGAACTGAGAGAGGTTTCAGCATCCTTTACACGGTGTTTATTACTTTCCTTTTCACAAAAGGAAATTGGCAGTGTGCCCTGGATTTGCTTAGTGATGGTGTAAGATTTCTACAGATGATGAAGACAAGTCTGGAAGCTTGATTCATGGGCAGATAAGCAGATGGACAAGTTGTAGGCATATGTCTTGGACTTCCAACTCATGGAGCTGCTTTACTTTGGAGTGGCTTGGTCAAATTCTTCACCGGAGCCCTTGAAATCAGCCATGAAACTCCACCCCAGGCAGAGTTTATATTCTCATTTCCCCATGCAGACGACTTTCAATATTTCAATATTTTTCAATATTCTGGGTCATCTGCCTTGAAAATGAGTTTGCACAGTATTATAGGTAATTTACCTTTGGACATTCTCTCAGCCACATCTTACATATAACATTTTTGGTTATCCTTATCCTTGAATATTATCTTAGAAAGTTGGAAAGAGGATTATAGACTAAGAATCACTTACAGACATAGCAATATTTATATTCAAAAACATACTGACCAAAATAAGTTTTTGACTGTCACATTATACAATTCATACTCCACATAATGAGTAATTATAGAATTTTGTTACAGAAAATAGGTGAGAAAGGAGGTCCTAACAGTAAGTATTATCATAGGAAAAAAAGCCTCTTTTTCATGGCCAATACTCACAGATATTTTGATAAGAAATTTCTACTGGAAACTAGTAGAGGCATATTGAGAATTACCCATCGATTTGATTTTTCAGGCCTATTAATGTGTCAGTTTATCTAACATGCACACTATTAGTACTATGTATGATTAACATATAAAAATGAAAACTTGGGCAATGTTCTTGAATAGAATATTTAGAAAAGTAATTAATAATAAATTAATTCAATTCCACTGTAAATTATTTTTGAAATTATTTTAAATCAACTAAGCAAGGCTTTTTTAAACTATTATGAATATTTCTTATTAATGTAGCACAGTTTAGGGTAATATGTGTATGGAGGTAGTTTATTTAAAGGACCAAGCCATTAATAAGGCTATTAGGACTTACAAGTAAATGAAATATTAAGTTTTCCTGGAGTGTTTGATATTTACTTATATTTTTATATTAGGAACCTCAAATCAGCACTTGCTTATGATGAGATACATTAATTAGGGCACATGGTTTTATTTAAACTTCTCAACAACAGGATATAGTCCATCTTCTTTCTCTATTACTTATACATAGTCTACTTAGACACAAATTCAACAAAAACTATTTTAAGGTAATGTCTCATTCATTTCTATATTTTCCCCAATACCTAGCAAAATTTTGCACATATTTTGCACAGAAAATACTTTTTAATTGAGTTAAACTATGTAGAATATATTTCTGCATTATTCCAGTCAATAGTCATTCAAGAGGAAAAGAAACCGCTCAAATCATGTTTTCTAATAATGCTTCACTGAATTGTGACTGGTTTTCCTTCTAGAGGGAAGTTGTAGAACATCTGGGTATTGCCAGATGCTTCTGTTATAAATAGTGTTAAAGGTTTTCTGTATCTGAGAATTATGTGATTATCTCTTTGGGGAGTCTAATTTTATTGTAATGTCTCTGCAGTTCATTTGATGAGTATTCATATTCACTATTAAAACTTGTTCTTTATCACTAGATGACTGTTTATTTAAATGTCCCAGCATTAGAGAAACCCAGAAATAGGATAAGCACCAAAGCTCACATTCCTTCTATTTCCTATGTAGAGGTCTGAGGTCAGACAGCTATAAGAAGAACACCATAGACTAAGTGGTTTAAACAAATCTTTATTTCTCATAGTCTGGAGTCAGAAAAATCCAAGATCAAGGTTCTAGTGGATCTGGTGTTAGGTGAGGGCTTGCATCCTGATTTGCAGATGGTCACCTTTTTGTATCCTCACATGGTGGAGACCAGAGAGAGCTGGCTCTGTGCTCTTTAGTGTCTTAATAAGAACACTAATTCATCATGAAGACTCTACCTTCATAACCAAATTACTTCACAAAGGCTATCTCCATACACCATCATATTAGAGCTTCAAATTACAAATTTTGGAAAAACACAGCCAGTCCATAGCAATAATTTGGAGGGTGTATTTGAGCATTTGGGCCATTTTAAAGTCTCTTATTAAAAGCAAAATATATTACGGTTTTCTTCCAAGGTTACAGTTTTTATATAAGAAGGAAGACTACTTTAGTAAATTGCTATTATAGAAGATGTTTTTGCATCAAGTCCCTAGAAGAGTCTATCAGCCTAATGGATCTTATTAATCCACTTATCCATTAAGTTTCTAGGTTTTTTCAGTCTTTCATGACTGTTTGGCAATATCTAATTTCATCAAGCAAAATGACAATTTACTATTGATATAATTTCAAATGATTTTAATGAAAATATGAAAAACAGAGTACATAGAATCAACAAAAAGAACTACTCAACTACTACCTTTGTAAAATGATGTTGTTCTATGTCCTATCATTTAAAATTTTTTTAAATGAATACTGGGAATATTTTAAAGAACTTCATAAAATTTTTAAAGCTGGCAGGGGGTAACTAAGTCATATTTCAACTCGAATTAAGAAAAAAGTGGGTCAGTTTTAAAGAATTTTTCTCTAGAAAAGCAGAAGAATAAAATAACATGACCAAATTATAGATAAATGCTTTTTGAAGTGAGATGAACACATTTTATCACTGGCAATTTTTGTCTGTGTGCTTAACACATTTAACCTTATCCAGCGTGTAATACATCACTGTACAAAGAATAAATGTAAAAGACAAGCATCCCCACTGAATCAAGTTTCTTCTGTATCTCCACATTTTGTAACACAGAGCATATGACCACCAGAAGGGATGTTAGATATTCCAAATGACAGGAGTAAATCTGAACTGGGAATATGTATTAAAAATTTCATGTATAACTTTAATTTACCCCTTCTATGTAATCCCCATAGGTCTTTTTTGGTTGGTTGGGATAGGACTGGGAGGGGATGTTCTGGGAGTCTCATTTCTGCTTAAAATCATTTATGTCCTAAAAGAATCTTTTGGTTGCATCACACATCTCTCCAAGCACCAGGATGCTCATTTACAAAATGGCAAGAGTATCTACCTGCCTCATGTTTGGAAAGTTACTATAAAGCCCCAGTAATAGCTGAAGTCCTCATTATGTTTAATAATTTTAATTTTAAAAGGTTTAAAAACTCAGGGCTTTCTAAATGTGTACCTCCAGTGAGTTTCAGGTGCTTCCAAATATTATAATTTCTGAGAAGCCCTCAGGGTGATCAGGCAGTTCCAGGGACAATTGGGAACCACAGGCTGGACCCCCTAGGCTGGACCTAGCATGTACTACATCATTTTACTTCATATGTTCTATAACTAGTGAAATATTTTCTTTATACAATAAAAGGAACTAAAGTAAGGGGAAAAAGCACTGATTAAATTCATTTAATTCTCAAATAACCTTACCAAGTACATACTATCATTATCTCCATTTTACAGACATTTATCTTAAGGTTCAAGAATATACCGGGTTAAGTGAATGACAAATTTTAAAAAGATCATTTTATGAAAATATTTTTATTTTTATTTTTTTTAAAGATTTTATTTGAGAGAGAGAGAGAGCATGAGCTGGGGTGGGAGGGCAAAAGGAGAGGGAGAAGCAGACCCCCACTGAGCAGGGAGCATGATATGGGGCTTGATCCCAAGACCTTGGGATCATGACCTGACCTGAAGGCAGATGCTTAACCAACTAAGCCACTCAGGTGCCCCATGAAAATATTTTTTAAAAAGGCAAATAAAAGTATTGCTATGCACTCTCTTAAATAATAGATACATAAGCCAATATCAAGTTTTTTTAAAGCACAAAGAAAACAGAACAGTTAGGCTTACACCAATGTCTGTTAAAGCTGCGTGATATGGAAGTTACATGACTGCCCTTCACAAGGGCCTAGATTTGATGACTTCTTTAGTATCTCCTTAAATCCTCTGCTTTATTGAAATGTGATCAACCATAACCTAGCCAATATGGTGATTCCTCCAAAGGAATGTAATTATATATCCCAAGATCTACAGTTGACTGTCAACAATAGGCTCTGTAGATGAAATACAAATAAGCAATTTTGAAAAATGGGGAAATGATGCTGGCCTATTATTTTTCTAAAACAAGTTTATGTTTTAATTTTTTTTTCAAGTTGATAGGTTATAGTTCTAATGTTATCTGAAGAATCCTGTGTTGCTTCAAAGCCAACCTCAGTGACTTGATCTCAAGGCCATGGATAATCTGATCTCCAACTCACTTCCTGCCTTAATTTATCTCCTCATTCTTGAACTGTCATCGAATTTAAAGATCAAATGGCACAGTGAGGCTTTTTTGAATTCCTGTTGGGAAGGATGGAGAGTATAGGTTTCTTTTCCGATTTCAATGATAAACTCCTAGAAAGCAGGAGCATGCATGTAGCTTTATAGATTTCCATCTTATAACCTAAAATATAACATTCAGTAATTTTTACATACTCAATTATGTGTTTATGCACAGAAAATTTATTACATAGGTCCTGTGTTAGTGACTAGGAAATTAATGGTGACCAAGTCAGATAAAATCATGGCTGCAATATAGAGAAGTTCCAGTAGATGAAATTCCAATATAGTATTTATCAGTTTATCTCAAAAACAAGAGGAAAGAGAATTCATATGGAGTTGGAAGGGGTCAGCAAAAGGTAGGGAGGCATCAGGAAAGCCTTCTCAGAGAAAATCTGTCATGAAATGGAAGTTAGCTAGGTAAAGAGGTTGAAGAAGACATAAAGGAAGAGAAAATGGGAACAATAGGCAAAGAATTGGCCCTTAAAGAGACGAAACACCTTTAGGTAAAGGAAATTAATTCAGTATGGTTGAAGGATAAATGAATAGGGTCAGGGAGAGGGGTGAAATATGAGCAAAATAAAGCTTTTTAAGCCATGGACAAGAGTTTGAACTCTCATAGTATCAATCTCATTGAAAATTTTAAGCAAGGTGGTAACAAAATCAGATACTTAGAATTTGGAAAGATTTCTAGCTGGAGTATGGAAAACTAACTTAAAGCAGAAAAAGCCATGGTTAAGTTTTAATGAGAGAACAATTTCACATTGAACTAGGGCTAGTAGACAAGCACAAAAGATATGTAAGAAGTAGAATCAACAGATCTTGGTAACTCATTTGGTCAGAAAGGGAGGGTTAAAGAGTGTTAAGGGTCTTGTAAGATTCTATTTCAGGCATGGGCAACTGGGCGGGTAGTTATCCTGTTTAAATACATACACCTGGAGAAGCAAGTTTTCTATAGTAGATGATAAATTCAGCTTTGTGTAAACTGATTTGGAAGTACCAATACAAAATGCAATTAGAAATGTCCAATACATGGATGGATACTCAGGTCTGGAGCTCAGGAAAGAGACTGCAATCAGACATACAGATTTGGGAGATGTCAACATCCATTTTGCCTTTGAAGCCATGGGAGTCATTAAGCTCATTAAGGAAAAGTGAGATGAGAAAAGGGCCCAGCATTTAAGAGACAAATAGCATCACTGGCACCTGCAAAGAGACCGAGAAGGAACAGCTAGAGCAACAGGCTCAAATCTAGGCAAACATATTGCCCTAGCCATCCTGAAAAGGAAGTGTTTTAAGGAGAAAGGGATGAGCCATGTTAAATGCTGTCAATGGGTCCAAGTGATGAAAATAGCACATATGTCAAAAAGATGCCATAGGTGACTGTGACAAGAAAAAATTTCAGAGAAATAATGAAAGATGAGAACAGGTATGATATCTTCTATGAAATCCTCCGTGAAGAAGGGAGATAAAAATCAAGTAGAGATGAAAGAGAATATGGGACAGAAAAACTATCATTTTTTAAGATAGAAGAGACTTGAGGATGTTTATATGTGAAAAAGAATAGGCAGGAGCAAGGGGAAATTTGAAGCTACAGAGAGAAGGAACATATTCAATAGATCAGTGTTCCTGAGAAAGCAGAATGAAATGGGATCCATAGATCAGATGGAGGAACTGGCTTGAGACAGAAGGTGGAGTAACTTTTCAACTATAACAAGACAGAAGGTGGAAAGAATGGCACAAGTATGAGTGAGACTGTGGTTTTAATGGCAAGAGGCTGAGGGAATCCCATCAGATGTTAGTTGATGTTGGCATAAAATGGAAATCAAGGAGAGAAATAAATGCTGGAAGAGTTAAATGGGGAGAGAGAAAATATATAAGGGATAGGAACCAGAGGTTCCCTAACTTTTTAAGAATAAGAGAGCTGGAAAAACTGAGAAAGGGGAGAAGCATGAAGTTATGTTTACACAGTTGAATGATTTATTTTGTAATCGGTGAAATTGTGTAGGTGATGGCAAGGAGAGAGACTCTAACCATGAGAGTGCCTTCACAAAATGACATAGAAGTGCATGTCAATGAGGAGGAGGGAGAAGAACTGAGAATCCCAGATTTTAGATGGTCCATTTCATAGATAACCCAGAATTTATTGTGAGAATTGAAATGTCCAGAAAACATGCCCAGAAATTTAAGAATGAGTGCAGAATCAAAGGTAGATGCAGTCGGTCAATTGGCCAAGGGTCAAGGAACTAGAGATGTAAGTCTGGTTTGGTTCAGCCGCAGGTGAAGCAGTGCCCTGTCAGATCAAGGAGGGTCTCTCAGAAGCAGAGCTGTGGCCACTTGGACTATGTTTGTACATCTTGCCTAATTAAGCAAAGGATTTTCCTGTTTTCATATGAAATAGCAGCAGCTTCTGATGGCTGGAAGAATGTTCTGGAAGCAATCAGTCATGAGTCTGTTATGATTACATAGTCAGGGTTTAATACACTGGCTCTCTGAGAAGGTGTCCCAGCCTAGAAGTTCTGGGTGGAAAAGGCTGAAGTCCAGAAAGTCATTGCCTAGTCTTTTGATGAAAAGGGTTTCTAGATCAAAGGAAAATTAAAATGAAATTTCAGCCACCGTTTAAAGAATTTTCAGCTTTCACAGATTTAAGTCAGTCTAAACTACTTCATGTCTACATGTACTATGATAGATTTAAACTTCCTGTGTTTGGACTAACAATAAATCAAGACACTTAGTATTCCAAACAAAGAGGAGAGGAATCATCAACATGGAAAATGTCCTTTGTAAATTATTCAGTACCATGTACAAACAATCTGATACCACTTTTTAGCAACTTGGAAAAAGTCCATTATTTTCTCCTCTATCAGAAAAAAATTAGATTTAGGAGAAATATTTTTTAATTTCCTTTCCTTTTCCAAAGCAAGTTAAATTCCATAATTGACTCTTGTGTTAGCCTTTTCAAAGTGTTTGTCATTTTTTTTCCTTTCTACTGGATGTGCTAAAAATGTAGGGCAGAATACCTTCTTTGATGTCTCAAAAGGGGAATCCGTTGCTAATCTGGAGAGGACAGTTAAATTTGTTAAGTGTGAAGTAAAGATAGTTTGTATTCTCCTCACATTTTTTTTTTCCTTTTTTCCCCTACTGGGTTTATCACATAAGAATTTGTTAAGTGGAGTGTCATGTGAACGAGTTTGCACTTATAGATTCTTTGTAAATTCCTAAGGTATAAACATTCTGCTTCTGACTCCAACTGAACTTACCAAACATGAAGAAAATTATCACCCCATCATTATTTTGAAGTTTTATCTCTACAGGCAGGAACATTGGTTTTACAAATTTGCATTTCCTTTTTCAGCCTGAAAACTGGTCTTGTGAATGTTTTCAATCAAAGAAATCAATGCCATGTTTTCTATATTTAAATGGTGTGTCTTTATAAAAAAATTACATGAAAATTTCTTAATGTTTCTAATTAAAATACTCCCCAATTCTTTAAATCTTCAAATATGTAATCAACATACATTTTCTATATCATTTGGAGAGAGTTTGGAATGAAGATTTGTCTGGAGCTATAAGAATTAATAAAAATAGAGTTGTTAAATACGTCCAGTCTCCAGAAGGTTTTGCCAATCGCAAATATGGGGAAGTGTGATAACTTCATGCTTATCTTTGGGTTATGTACTTCTCACTTCAAACTAATTTTAAGGAATGCCTCTTATTTGAAAAGTCTTCACAAAGGGTACTTTCTCAAAAATCTTCTCACTCCTTGGAAGTGATGGAATCCTGAAAGAAATCTACTTGCCCATAGTGTATATCCCAAACTGTGCACCTCAGTCACACGTCAGAAGCCTAACTAAGTTACAGGGCATCCTATAACTGATCAGAGAAAGTGGAGGTGGTTCAGTGGTACCTCATATTTGGTGTTCTCAATTTCCAAAGACCAATCTGCAGAGTATGAAATCATCATGGCTATGTCAAATTAAAGCAGGTCTTTACAATTCACTTTTTATAGGCCAGAATTTTCCTGGACCAGAGAAAAATGTATTCATCTAGCATAGAGAAGGCCATGCTCATGGCAAATAACAAAGTAGCCCTTTAAAAAAATCTCTCTCTCTCTCTGCCTTCTCTCTCCCCCTTCTTTTCTCTGACACACTGACTCAATAGTCAGTGTTCTCTCCCTCTACTGGCAGAATCACTTTGCTCCTTCTTCCTCCTCCAAATAAACCTGTAATTGTGTCTGACATCAGTTATACATATTTCAACATAGACTTAAGTTCATAGGTGAACTTTTGCAAAACTTTGACAATTTAGGCACAACCTCCAGATTCCGATGGTGGTCAGAAATTTACAGAGTTAATACATTTTCATCTTTTTGTGAATACTGTAAGTATAATTAGCATAGAACAAAAGCATTCAACAGTAAACATTAATACTAACTTTCCCTATAATGGTTCTCTAATATTAACAAATAGTATCTTAGAATGTCAAGTTAACACAGTTATTTAGGTAAGTAGGAGGAAAGTTAGTGGACGGTTTTGTCTACAGCTTTCATCTTTGAGACAAAGCAGGAAGATGGGAATCCATAGCAGTATTTCATACAGTTTTGCCATGGAGGTTCAATAAATGGTATCAATAAATGCTCAATAAATGGTATCCTCAGAATCATCATTAACAATGTTAATGTTTCCCAAGGAAAACATGCTCCACAAAGATCAGAAAGATGTGCCGTAGTGAACAAGTATCTAATTCCTGGAGTGGTGGCTTGCTTAATAAATATGTGATTATTTTTTTGTTCCATCAGGCAAGAAGATGGTAATGTTTTCTTTTATAAATATAACTTACATTCACATGCAAGTTACATAAATTCACTGCTATGTTTCTGTTACTGTTTTCTAATATTACTGTTTCCTATTATTCTAGTGTATGTCAATCCTAATCTGCCATTGTGAATGGCAGGGGTCATATAAATATTAACATTGCTCTTCTAATTTTTAATGCTGGCTTTTAAAAGTGACTTAAGTCTTTAACCATATAAGAAATACATTATAAAACATTAAAATAGCATTTGATAATCTCTCAATAATTTAAAAGTAATGATACCCAAAATAGAGGAAAATATGTTTCAATACTACCCAACTCATAAGGAATCTGTCTCCACTGAAATTCAAAGAATATGAAATAGAAAAAAAAAAATTACCTCATCTTGATCATCCCCAATTTTACATCCTTCAAGCACTGGACTTCCATCAATTTCTCCACGATTATTGCTTTATGCTAAGGATAAAAGCCTGTTGGAATATTTGCCAAAGTCCTTTTCCCCCAGTTCATTTATTTATTAATTTACAACTTCTTGAACAATGTTTTTGGTTTTGTTTTTTTTTTTTGATGATGTTCTCTGCCTATAAAAAATCTGTGAAAAGTTATATTATCTCAACTTACAATTATGTATCTCTGGTATGATTCTATTTGCACGTGAAATAGCATTTCTACAAGAGAACTGCTTGGTTCATGTCTTGGGCCTCTGACAAAGCTACTCACACCTGTAGACACATAACATGAGTAGGCTCTGATTTTCCTCTGACCCTCTTAAGTATATTGAATACAAATTTTGAGCTGGCAGCTGCAACTGGCAGACGTAAATGAGAAAAAGGAGAGGAAAACCTGCTCAGCTATTTCCTCACACATGATCCCTGCTCTTACCCCACTGTGTTCCTGACATCCTGGTATTGGTTTCTTCACCTGAGCAAGAAGAGGAGGAAGGAAAGCGCAAGAGAAACATGTCCTGCTGTCTCACAGGACTGTTAGGACTACTGTTTCCCCTTCTCTGCCCAGCCAAACACAGGAAGGTGAACAGTAGGTGAAAACAGAGGAAATGAGGGGTCAAGAAAGGTGAATTCCACCCAGCCACTGCACCAGGCTGGGTCCCTCAGTCCCCATCCCTCTGCGTCTCATTCCTCTCAGATTCCCAGGACGCAGTTCTGTCTGGCATTCTCATACCACCTGAGATCCTCTGCCCACTGCAGAGCTCTTTGCTCTGGTCCAGAAAACATCATCTCAGGAAAGACTGAACACTTGGAAGCCTTCCTACCTCCAGCAGCGACAGCCAGAGAAGAAAGGACCCCACCATCCCGCTTACAGGAATGAAGGGAAGCAGGTAGAGTCCTAGCTTTCCACAGTGGACTCTAAAATGCTTCCCTGTCACTGAAACATGGTTGATACGTGCTTAGAACCTAAGACTTATCGGCATTTTTCTGTATAGATATGTAATAGGTTTGTTCTTACGTTACACACAGAATTGTAATGGAATTGGATTACCTATGCAAAGTTAATTCTAAAGGGAAAAAAATGTATCTCATGTTCCAAACAACTGAAATGTAAATACATTTTAGGATAAAGCCCGTTTCGGAGATGAGTTGTCTCTATATACTAATCTAGAACCTATCATGACGCCTTCCTTAGGATCCAGGACATAAGACTGCACCATACAAAAGCTTTTGGTTTCATGTTGGTTTTTTTGAGTGTGTGATTTAATTGTTGCTTTTTTTCCCATGGGATTCAAGATGCACAGACCAGCTATTGAATTCACCATAAACTAGGTTGACAACTTCTTTTTAAGTAATCCAATTGCCCCACAAAATTTCAAACAGCCTAAGTATGCGTAAAATGCAAAGTCTTTCTCCTCCAAGGCTGCGTATTTCCAGAAGTAACCACGGCTAATAGTTTCTTTACCAGTGGAACTCCTTTAATAATTTGCAGGACAAATTCCTCTCATAGTTTTTGAAGGGACTTTTAGAGAAGCCCAAATATAGTTGCCACCAGTAGTTCCCAAAAGCTCCTCCAGAAAATACAAGCTTTTCAATTTAGTTTTCTTCTTATCTTTTAATCAGTACAACCCTGGGCAAAATACTGCCTACTGTAGAGTTTTCTGTAAGAATATGGGGCTTGATTATGTCAATTAAGGGTTGGCATTTCTCTCTAAATCTCTGGGGCAGGCCTGTCCATGACCCAAATTATTGTCAGGCTTGTCAGCAGTCAAGAGTATTGTGCTGATCCAGCAAAGCTTCTGATAATCTCTCCACAGTTGTCTTACTGGTGTACTTTGAGAAAAAAGGTCATCAGCACAGAGTAGTAGCTGAAGGACATTTGAATGTTTTCAAAACAGTGGAATTAAGAGTTCCCATTAGGGAACAAGCCTATTAACACCAACTGGATCCTAAACATGCCTTTGTATGGCAGCTTGCATGAGACTACGCCTAGTAGAGTCCATTTTCTTTCTAGATAATGGGAAGAGTTGGTAAAATAAAGTTAGCAAATAATCAGATAATCATATTACAAGCCTGGGATCCAAATTAGTTTCTAGCCAGACTGGCCCAAGAGTCTGTTGACAGGCCAGGTACAATAACAACCCTTTACCCTCCATGGTTTCTTTCTGTTATTGCCTATTTTTTCGAGGCTTCCAAGGTTTCTCTATTTTGCTAATATTTTCCTGTCCTTCACAAATGAAATCTTATATATCCACTCATTCTAAAAATATGATTTGAGTATCTACTGCGTGCCAGGGGCTATTCTAGGAGCTTGGGATATACGTACACCCCAATTAATGAAGATCTCTGCCCTCATGGAATCCCCATCCTGGTAGGAGGAGACAATTTACATTAAACATAATAAATAAGAAACTTCTAAATTATGTTAGAAGTTGATGAGTTCTTTTTCTTTTTAAAGACTTTATTTGGGAGAGAGAGACAGCGAGCCTGAGCAGGGGTGCAGGAGCAGAGAGAGAAGCAGTAGCAAGCAGCCTCCTCACTGAGCAGGGAACCTGATATGGGGCTCGATCCCAGGACCCTGAGATCATGACCTGAGCCTAAGTCAGATGCTTAACTGTCTGAGCCACCCAGGTGCCCCTGAGGTTGATAAGTTCTATGGAAAAGATTTAAGAAGTAGAGCAGAGAAAAAGGCTTTCAGAAAGGCAGTGGAGGTGACTATTTTGAAGTGGGTAGTGTGGGTAGGTCTCAGTGAGAAAGCAACATGTAAATAAAATCTTCAGAGAGGCAAGGACTTAGCCGTGAGGCTATGCGGATAAAGAGCAGGCAGCGAACAGATGATGCGGACGTCCTAAAGTCCAGTGAGGAGGCCGCGGGGAGCAGGAGGAAGTGTAGGAGATGAAGTCGGAGATGAAATGGAGGAGGCAGTTGCAGGTCACACAGGCTGGTGCAGGCCATGGTGCAGACTCAGGCCTTTAAAAGGAGATATGAGGAGACATTGGAGGTTTGGAGCCTAGGATTATTCCGGTTTTGTGTTAAGAAGAGACTTTACAGGGATAACAGTGGAAGCAGAAGGCCCAGTTAGAACGTTATTCCAGTAATTCAGGGAAGAGATATGTGTTGCTTGGATCAAGGGGGTAACAGCAGAAATGATGGCTAGTGATCTCATTAAGACGTTGGGCACGGAGTGTGTTACTCTTCCCAAAGGTGTCTGAATTTTACAATACCTCACCTTCCTATTAAAAAAAAAAATATTTAGTTAAGAAAAAAAAAAAGGAGGAGAAGGAAGAAAAGAAGACATCCATTAATGGTTTAATTTTAGGCACTGCTAAAGAAGCTATTCCAGGGGGAGCTCTCTCCATGGGCCTCTCATATTATTCTGCCAGCATAATAGGATTTAAGCACAAGACGACATTTGTGCCAGATGATTCTAGAAATTGTGAGGGCAAGCAATATTGAACAGGGATTTATCTAATACCCTCTGTTCATTCAGTCACTCAAGCATGAAGTATTTTTTAACACTTATGATGAATCAGGCATTGTTCTAGGTAATTGAGACACAACACTGAACAAAAAAAAAATGTCCAAGCCTTTGCAGTGCTTGTATTCTAGACAAGAAAAAATAATACATAAGTTATTTAGCATATCATATAATGACAAATGCCATCAGAATAAAAGTGGAGCTGGGTAAGAGGAATCAGAGTGAGAGATGTTTCAGTTTTATTTCGAGTAGTCAGGGTAGGCCTCATTGATGAAGAGAAAGAATCAAAGGCAGTGGGTACCACACTCAGACTCTTAAAATGGATAACGGAACTTCTACAGCTTCCTGAGTAATTTTATAATTGATCGTTTAATATACCTCTACTCAGAAGAAGTCTGAGTAAGAGTTTGTTAACGATTCAACTATAATGTGATATTATATTGCTTACAGCCTTTTAACTCATTTTTCTTGCAAATCTCCTACCTGTACCATATTTGAAATCTTTTTATATAATTCACTATCAAATAAAAGAATTAATGTGGCACTGTGATTATTGATTGATAATTGATTATAATTATTAGGTTCTTTTGTCTTTTTTCAGCACTATTTATATGTAAGAAATAATTTAAAAAGCCAATAAATGAGAATGAATGCTCTAATTCCAAAGTTACTTCCTGCCTGCTTTGTATCAGGCTTATTGTGAAATAAATTGAAAATATAATAAAATGGTTTTAAAATACAGGGATTTTTCCAATGATAGTAAAATAAATTATGCTATTTTTTAAAATGTGGCTCAGTACTCTGGTGTCAGAGTTAAGCCAAAGTCTGACTGGAATCTTTCAGACAATCTTCTGATGAACTTCACCTTTCCAGCTGACTTTATGTAGCACCATGTTCAGTATCCAGAATAATAGTCATCTTTAATATGTCACAAATCTGAACAGCTATGACATTCATTCCCAAAGTTCAGCAAAAAAGATTAACAAGGCTTAGGCTTTATGAAGAAAGATTGTCTGGGTGATTATGAGAGATTTCCTTTTCATTTTTAGCAATCTAGAAATCAAACTCCGAAGCCACAAAACACTTAAGTATTGTCTAAATATTATCTCTGACCTGTGATGGAGATTCTTCCTCCAGGTGAAATTGTGGAGCAGAATTTTTACAACTGTATTTCTCAAAATAGAAGTTTGTGAGAAAAAGAGGTGTCTATGGACAAATAAAATTAGGAACTTTTAAACACTGTTTTAAACACTGTTGCCAGGTTCCTCTGCAAGATTTCTCAGAGATTTTAACAAAACGTATCCCCAAGAGATTGATATAATCAGCAATCTTCAACAAGCTATTTTTCATAGAATCATTTGCTTTGTAGAAAAACCTATTTATAAGGAACACTGCTTGGGATCCTTCTTTAAAGAACTGAAGTAGGAAGAGTTATGGATTCTTAAACACTACACCAGGTGCTCGTCATTTCACTCACTATATTCTTATCACCTCTGTTTATTTGTCAGAACTCTTTTGTGTGCATTGCAGAAACCCAATTTACGCTGGTTTAAGTGTCCTAAAAAATTTTCCCTCGAATGGAAGTGAAAATATAGGGCTAAAATTGGCTTTGGGTAATGGCCAAATGGGTCCAGGGATTCACTCATGCCTCTAGACCCAGTCTCTGGCTCTCCTCCCCTGACTGTTGTCCTAGTTCACGTCCCTGTTAGGCAGATTTTCTTCAAAAGGTGACCACTCAGCAAATTCAGACTTACCTACCCTGAGCTTCTTAGTTTAGCAGAAAACTACCTCCCCTGTACATCGTTGAATGAAAGTTCCTCCAGGTCTCTTTGGCTTTGCTTGGGTGAGAGGCCCATCCCCATACCAGTCTCAGTGGCCAGGAGGATGGGCTTCACTGATCAGAATCTGAGTCACGTACCCAACCCAGAATTGGCACAGGACTAAAATCAAGCTCCCTCCCTCCCTTCCCGGGGTCTGAAGGTGGGGGCACAGTTTCTAAAAACCACATGGGGCACTAGTACCTGTGCAAGTGAAGATAAGGGATGGGCAAGGATAAAGATGGCTATACTTCTGAATTGTAACACTAGCTGAGGAAGAAGTAAAAACTAACTCTACCTCTCCTAAGAAGAAAGTTCATGTTTTTAAAATATTGGATATTCCCTCATTTAGCATATAACCTTAATCAAGTATTTAATAGACTGTACCTCTCTGTTAGACAGTTTCCTACATTCCCCTCTTAACTCCCTGTTCATATCCCTCTGCACCCAAGGTTCCCAAATGGAATTCTATGGATTTGCCTTGCCTCCCTCATCACTGGAGATCTCCCCAAAGAGAGGGATCTTGTCCTTGTCATGCCTGAACACAGGGCCCAGCAGGGTGCTGCACACACTGTAAGCATCCTGTGCCTGTTGAATTCAATAGAATTCTTGAGGCAGGGAGTATGTCCTACTTACTTTCTTTCCTAGGCTGACAGACAAATGCTTAAAAAAATAGAAGACAGTAATTTAGAAAATCCTGGCACTGTGATAACTAAATTTCATTTCCTATGCTCATCTGAAAACATAACTTGGGTATCATTGCAGTGAGAGACTACTGCTGAAAGAGAATTCTGTGACTTCGAGATTTCCAGAAGAAACTGAACATAAAGAATCTATATGAAATTGTAATCTTAATTCTGCACTGCTCAAATAAAGTATCTTAAGGGAATAAAAGAAATAAAAACAAACTCTAACATTCATCTAAATTTTAAAAATTGCAACACAGAATGTAAATTGGTGCAACCACTGTGGAAAACATTATGGAGACTCCTCAACAAATTAAAAATAGAAATACCATATGATCCAGTAATTACGCTACTGGGTATTCACCCAAAGAAAATGAAAACACTAATTTGAAAAGATATGTGCAGCCCTATGTTTACTTCAGCATTATCTACTGTAGCCAAGATATGGAAGCCGCCCATGTGTTCTTTGATTGAAGACTGGAAAAAGATATGGTATATACAAACAATGGAGTATTACTCAGCTATAAAAAAAAAGAATGAAATATTGCCATCCACAACAACATGGACCTAAAGGGTATATGTTAAGTGAAATAAGTCAGACAGAAAAAGACAAATACCATATGATTTCGGTTATTTGTGAAATCTGAAAAACAAAACAAAATGAACAAAAACAGACTCATAAGTACAGAGAACTGGTGGCATGAGAGGGGAGGGATGAGGAGATAAGAGGAAATAGGTGAAGGAGACCAGGAGGTACAAAATTCCAGTTAGAAAACACATAAATCACAGGCATGAAAAGCACAGCATAGGAAACATAGTCAATTTTATAATAGCTTTGTAGGGTGACAGAGGGTAACTACACTTACTGTGGTAAGCATTTCATAATGTGTATGATTATTGAATCACTATGTCGTACAGCTGAAAATAATATGATTGTATGTCAACTACACTTCAATTAAACAAATGAGGCAGGAGAAAAAAATTACAATGCAAATATACTGTTCAAAATGATCCAAGGACTTAGAAAACCAACTACCAGTGGCTCAGATGATTGTGACAGAGGCTGCAAGTTGTCCCCCCAAAGTCTGTGCTCCTTTCTTCCCTAATAGGAGTTCCAAATTCTAGCTCGGCACATGGCAACATCAAATTAAAATTATACTTTCTGGATGACCATTCAACCAGGTGCATCCAGATGACTACGTCTGGAAAATGATGTGTACACATATATTGTGCACATTTTCTTGGAAACGTCTTTAAAGAGTATGGAGCTGGCTCATCCCTTTTCTACTCTCTTTCCTGTCATCTGGAATATTCTTTATGGAGAGAGTCAGAGCAGCCATGTTGGACCATGCAGTCTTAAGCTATACATGGCAAAACAGCCAGATGGAAGGAGCCCAGCTCCTTAATATCATGGACCATAATATCTCTATCAGTCCTGAACCTCTGGACTTTTACGCAAGAGGAAAATAAACTTCTCTGCCTAAGCCACTTTTATTTTGGCTTTCTTGTCATTTTCAGCCAAACATCGTAATTCTATTCCACTAACAAGGATAAATAGAGACTCTTTATATGCCAGCCTACATATACCGTGGTTAGCCTTTCTGTTTTTATTGGTCCATTTTCTTTCTAAGCCTTTGAATATGACAAGCTGTAAGTCAACAATAGCACAATAGCACTTCACCCAGAGCTCAAATATCTCCCCCAAGGGAACCAACAGCAACACTGATAGGGTATCAACCTTTGGTGCCCAAACCACACAAGCCAGATTAATGGATTTTTCCTTCCTTTTACTAAAATGATTTAAATAGTTCTGTCACACTGTTATCAACCTGCTACCTTATCTGACAAGTGTCCTTTCTTCAAGGCCCCATTCTACTCTAGTCCCCATTCTCCTCAGCCCAGCCCTAGGTGACCCAGCCATCCCTCATTCTCTACCACTCATCTAGCACATGTCATTTTTTTATAGAAAGAAGTGGGACTGCCTCCTTCTTTCTACCTTCAACCATTTTAGAACCAGGTAGCTGAGCTATGTATAGTCTTCAGAATAGATTAGAAAGTAAAAAAGATGGAAATGAGGGCTTTTCTAATTATAAAACGGAACATCTTAAAAGCCCATTTGATGACAGAGTTGAAGTCGATTTAATCAACAGGATACTGTGGCCTCTGTAAACAGTGTTACAGCATTTTGTTTTATGAACTTGCACTATCTGATTATCATCAGACTCACCGCCATTGCAGTAAGAACACTCCACATTTAGAATCTAGAATCTGGCATCATATCTATTTTATGGCTATTTTCCAAAGTATTTATTAATAATATACTAGAAGATACATATATATAACCCAAAAGAATTAAATTTAGAAGGTGCTTGAACTTCTTGAATCACAGGTAACAAGAATGACATTGAACATTATTTCAAATTATTTATATTTACCCCCACCCGAAAAAATGTTCTCTTGGAAGAGATGAAGAAATGGAAACTCAAGTTACTTCCCATGATCTCCCAGGCTGATAACAGCAACATAAGAATAAGACCGCATAGCTCTGTGCCCTGATGACTGGCCAGAAGGGTCCCAGCAACAAGTCACAAAATCCTAGTCACCATTACTGATCTACTTATCTTCTCCTACCATTGACTCTCAGCCTCTAGTGACTGCCCTACACCCCTGCAGCTCCATTGCCCATGTCTGTCTTGACCTGAAACGCTTAGGCTCTGGCTTCCCCAGCACCCACCTGGGAGGACCAGGCAAGGGAACCCAGCAGCAGGGAGGACTGGGCATCCCAAAGAGAAAAGTTTGACAAATAGGGATGGTAGATAGCAAGAAGCTAGCAGTGATCGCTCCCACCCTGTTTGTAATGTATGGTCCTATTATTATGGAATCAGCTATATTTTCTTGTGAAGACCTGGTTGACTAAGAAACACGCCACTTTGTATTTGCTTTTCTTCCCTCCTAGCCTCACTTTCTCTTTTACTGTTGTGCCCCAAATAATAAATTAGCACCTAAGTTTGCCTTGGGCTCTGACTACTATCAGTTAGTTCGTGGTCCAATTAGGCTACTCAACTTGCAGGCATCACTTCTGCAATCCAAGCCAACAGAAAGCAGGAAGAAAGAAAGAAATTCAGCCCCTCTTTCCCCAGAAAATTTCCCAGAAATTACAAGCAACATTGCTATCTAATCTCATTGGCTAAGTTTAGATAAAGCCATACCTAGCTGCAAAGAAGGCCACAGTGTTCCCTAGGATAATGTGTCCAGCGAAAAACTGGAGAACTGTAACAAAGGAAAAAAAAAAGAGGAATGTTTTGGGGGCTAGGCAATCAGAGATGTTTTATACGCCACGAAGAGCTTGGGGCTGGAACAGTCCTACTCCTGTGACTCATTCATTTTCCTGTCTAGAAACTTCCAACATACTTTTCCCCATATTTTCAGTTAGTGGTCATATTTTTTTTTTAAGGTTTTATTTATTTATTTGAGAGAGAGAGCAAGAGAGAACAAGCAGGGGGAAGGTGGAGGGAAAGGGAGAAGCAGGCTCCCCGCTGAGCAGGGAGCCCGATGCGGCACTCAATCCCAGGACCCCAGGATCATGACCTGAGCCGAAGGCAGACGCTTAACCAACTGAACCACCCAGGCGCCCCCACGGTTTCTTTTTCAATGAAAATATAAAGCAATCAGAAGAAGAATTCCACAAACTTCTACTGCCACATCTACCCACCTGCCTGCAATGATATCCATATTCTCTACTTATGTTCTTGCTCCTCATCAAGGCCAAGGTTTTACTTGTAAATTAAATGCAATTCCTTCTCACTTAAAGACATCACTCCACCTATTCACTTCCTCTGTTTCCTACAACATCAGTTTGTGTTTTTGTTTTTCTTTCTCTCTTGTGGTTCATTCTCCTAAACATACAAACCTAGTGTAATGTCTCCTAACTCAAACCAACCCCACTTATCCTCTTCCTCTTCCAGGTAGTGTCTCATGTCTCTCCTATTCCTACAACATTTCACCAAAACCGCTCTTATCAAAGTCATTGATAAACTCCATGTTGCCAAAGATGACGGTCAATTCTCATTTCTCATCCTAGTTGACTTTTCAACAGCATTTTCCATAGTCAATCTCTCTGCTTGGATGCATTGCCTCACCTAGCACACATATTTGGCTGGTTTTTCAGTCTTTTTGCTGGATTATTCTCCTCCTCCTGACTCCTAAATGTTAGAGTTCTTCAAGTCTCAGTCCCCGAATCTCTTCTCTATTCTGTCTATACTCACTTGGTAGGTTGATCTCCAATTTCATGGTTTTGAATACCATCTATATTCTGATGGCTCCCACATCTATACCACCTTTCCTAGTCCCTAAAATCCACACTCAACAACCAATAACTCAGTATCTACTTGACTTCTAATAGCTATCTCTTAAATAGCCTGTCCAAAACTGAGTTCCTAACCTGTGTCCCTGCCAAAATCTACTTTCACTGTATTCACCATCTAACTCAATGGCAACTCTATCTTTTCACATGTTCAAACCAAAAGCAATGCTGTCATTCCTGACTCCTATGTTTTCTTTCATACCTCATGTTCTTTCATACCTCATACCTCATGCTCATTGAGTCAGCAAAATTTTCCTGTTCTACCTTCAAAATAGTTCCTACCACCCTCATTGCCATGTCTTACCTGTGTCAGAGCTACGACTCTTTTGTCTCTTCTCAACCCAGAGCCAAAACAGTACAGTTAAACCAAGGCCTATCATTTCATTACTCTGCTAAAAACTCCCCTGAGACTTTCCATCTCACTTGGAGTAAAAGTGAATATTGTTCCTCACTGTAACTCACTATATGACCTCTCTACCCATGACCTGATTTGCCTCTTCTCTTAATGCTCTTCTCCTCTTTAGAAATGGTGCACCCTATCTGAAATTTCAGTCCATCCCAGCACTTCTTATCTCCCTTTCCTGCTTTAGTTTTCTCCTTAGTTGTTAGCTCTGTAGAGCACAGTGTACAATTTACTTGACTATTACCTATCTCTTTTACTAAAATATAAACTCAATAAAACCAAGGGATTTGTTGTAGCTGTTGTCGTCTGTTTTGTCTACTACAGTATCCTAGACCAGTGCCTGGCACTTAATAATTAAGCACTAGGTAAATCTTCGTGGAAGGAGTAAATGACAGGTTGCCCTGTAGATTCATAATTGTTCAGCAATTGCCACATTTCTCAAAAGAGGCTTACACCTGTTCTTGGCTGTGCCTCAAGCACGTTTGAATCTAGGTCTCCCTAAAGACATTCCAAAATTGCTTCCTAGAGTCTGTATTACCAAATTGCTGCATATGGAAAATCTTATAGCAAGAGGAACCGTAGCTAGAATCTGGGAATGAATTAAACAACAATGACAAAAGTGAGGCAGCCATGAAAAAAAAAAAATCTATGAGGTACATAAAATAAGATCTAAAAAAAAGGTGCCCTGTTTCCCTAAACAAAAATATAAATATATCAAAAGTTAATATATAAGTCTAATAAAATCTTCAGTCAGAATCCCAATGAGATCTTTCTAAAACTTTACAGTATTATTTAAAATTTCATGTGGTAGAAGGAATCTGCCAGGATTCCCAAAGAAACATGGAAAAATCTTAATGCAATAAAAATGGCATGATATCAAAGTAGCAATAGAAGAGAGAATAAAGAATCTAGAAACAGCCCAATGACACACTGAAATACATAATAAATGCAGCAGTACACATCTTTGGGTAAATAATAAATTCTGAAATAAATGGTAATCTACTTAAAAGAAAAAAATATATATATATGTATCATTAAATCTTCTACTACATAATATATGCAGAAAAAATTTCCAGAGAGTCAACAAACTAAAGATTAGAAACTAAAGTATAAAAAAGCATTAGAAGAAGACCTAGAATATTAGCACAACATTGGTGAGGGTGGAGTGGTCTTAAGGGGAAACTCAGAAGCTATAAAGATAAATGACTATAGGATCATGCTAAAATTTTACACAGCCAAATTAAAAGAATTTGTTAGAAATGATTAGTTTTAATATAGTATTGCTCAGGAGAAGAGAAGAGATATGCATACTCAGATATGCATGCTAAAAACATACAATCAAAGAAAATTCACGGGACATAAACAGATCTATCCTGTGAAGTAATTGGTTTCATGACTTTTCTGATCTCACAGAAGTGATAGAAACTTCCAGGTCTCATTTAATACATAGGATGCCTAATCCCATTTAATAATGAAATCCTCCAACTCTTTTCAAAGGTAATACTTCCCCCTTCATCCTCCAGCTGGACTATGTTGCACTGGGACTGCCAGTCTTCAGGGAGGGAGTGCAGTTGGCATCTCCTTTGCTCTTGCCGATATATCTCCCTAACCTGATAGTCAACTGTGTCAGATTCCTCCACCACTTGCCAGGAGAGTTTTGAGGTCAGATGAGGAAATCAAGACTTTTCTTATTTGAACAGCACTGTTTCTGAAGTGAATGTCACAAAGCACTTCTCTGGCTTCTTTAGAGAATCTAGTCCTTATGGCCTCCTAACCTCTAGTTCCCTTGATGTGGCAGCCCCTAGAACACAGTGATCTGATTTCAACCACTTTTTGAGAAATTTAATTCTTCCAGTCAGACCTATCTGAGAGCATCTAAGACAACACTCACAATAGCTCCCATGCCCACATGGCCTGCATGTGGTTCAAAGGAAACCTATATCTCTTCCTCCAACACTGCCACAAGAATTGACTCCCCTCTGCCACCTCTCTCGTCCTCTACTCTTCCCCAACTGGAAGCAGACGTCCTCCTCCTGTCTCCCCTTGAAGCAGGGGAGAGATGGGAGGCAGATGTCCTCCTCCTGTCTCCCCTTGAAGCAGGGGGAGAGGTGGGAGGCAGATGTCCTCCTCCTGTCTCCCCTTTAAGCAAGGGGAGAGATCAAGCTGAAATGGTCCTGGTGAGGGCCCCACTAGGTTAAGGTAAGAGTTTAATTTTCCACTTCATTCTGTCTTGGGGTGGGGGGGGGCGGTAATAGGAGTCACAGAACACTAACTGTTCTTTCCAAAGAAATATTCTTTGTAAATCCTCTTCTCATTTTTAACATACTCAGTGTAGGCATGTTTTTTTTTTTAAGTTTTCAAACAGAATTTAAAAGACTTCCTTTAAAAATTTGCATATTGGGCCAGCACCTCCCTTTGCAATTACATATATATTTTATGTGTTTTAATCAAAACCTTCAATTAAATACACTGATAAAAACACCTAATTTCCAATCTGTCAGATAAAAGATTTAAAAGATAGTAAAGGACATTCAACTTTTCCAATAGAAGCCAAGAAAGAAGGAAAAATAAAGCCAAGAAGAATCATGATTTTTTCACAAATTATAGAAGAAATAAATCCTAATACACAATTCAAATTCTAATAATCATTTATATTTAAGCTTTTCAGTGAAAAGGTATATATTTTCAAAATGAAAAAAAAAATCCAGCTATGTGTTCTCAATAAACAGTCCTTTGATACACTATTTTCCAAAAACAGAAAAAATAACAATTCTACCAATTCAGTTTAAGTGGCTAGTATGGAACTGATTCAAAAACTGTATGAAAACAGTTTATGAAAGCAAAATTATAAGCCAATCCTACATATGAATATAAATATAAAAGCTCTCAATAAGCTATTATCTAAAATAAACAGTTTATATTTCTGACAAGTAGAGATTATCATGAGAATTCAAAATCATTTAATGTTAGAAAAATATATCAATGAATTTATCTATGTCAACAAAGCTGAGAAAAAACCATATTACGTCCTTAGATACAAAAAAATTAGATACAAAAAAATCCATCATACATTTAGGGTAAAAATAAAGAATAGAAGGGAACTTGCTTGACTTTATAAAGGACATGTTAAAAAGTTCAGCAAACAAACATAATAAATTTTAAAAGAATTCCCTTTAAATTTAAGAATGGGACACAGCTGCCTAAAGTCATCATTTCTAGTCAACATTTTAGTGAATGTCTAAGTCAGTACAATAAAGGCAAGAAAAATTTAAAATTACATAAAAATTGCTCTCAATTTCAGAAGCAGGAAAAATTGCATTACTATTGAAATTGACCAAATTTTCAGTTGGAAACTTTGAAAATTAAGGTAAAATTGAGATATTGGCAATAGTAATACTATTAACTTTTGATTCCCCAAGTTATGACAATCAAAAGTATTTGTGTGGTTAAGGAGAGGAGAAACACAAAAGCATGAGGAAAAAAAGAGAATTAAAAATAGAGATATTAATTTCAGTACACTTGGACTTCAAATTACTATCCAATGAGAACACCAGGACTTCAAAGCTCTCAGGTGCCTCCTTCCCCCTGCTGAAAGAGTCCTTGTCTACCCCATGTGCTCTCCTCCATGCCTGTTATTCTTCCAGTCCCATTAATTGAGTCATCCATACTGCCTACACCTCTCCTGTTCTTGTTGCTGCTTTCTCTGCTGCCCCTACCCACATGGAGAAAGCCTGGCTTTTTCAGAGTGAATAGGCTTCTTTATTAAAAATGGTAAGTCCCATTCCTTTGGGCAGGAGTATAAAGGATCTCTGAATGGTGCCATGGAGATTGCATTCCTCTTCACCAAGCACAAGTCAGCCCCTCAGGCAGAACCCTGCATTTTATCCTCTCATCCCCAAAATGAGCTTCATGACTTCTTGGGACAAATTGACCTTCCAATACCTTTTTTTCCAATCTTTGCTTGTTTTTGATAATCCCAGAATGTGAGAGCCCACTAACTATAAATACATCATTATTTCTTCTCTTACAAGTAAGACTTCTTGGCTTCTACTTTTAAATCATGGGATTACTAAAGTGAATTGATAGAACAGATTTTTCACACTTATCCCAAAACCTATAACTCTATTTCATAAATACACCCAAGCTACCTGATACACATACACACATACACACACACACACACACACACACACATACCACCTAAGATTTATTTAGCCATGTGCTCTTTGGATTATCTAACATTGATTTAAGACAGCCTATTTGACAGTGTTAGAGTTATTTAAGAGTGTGGCCACATTAGTGGTATAGTTATTTAAGCAATAGGTACAAAGTTAGTAATGGATATCATGAAGTAATTAAATATAATAATCATGGAGCAAAGTACAGCAGTATTTAAAAGCAGTAACAACATGAAACCAATGTCTTCCAATTGTTTAACATGGTTCTCAAAGCTAACTACCAGGAATGTCTGTACACTTTAGTGACTTTGTTACATAGACAGTCAGTAAAAAATACAAAAACATTAATATAGTAATGGTTCCTAGAAGTGTTCTAAAAATTAAGTTAACTATAGAAGCAAAACCTGACAAAAAGCACACACAGAAACCTTAACTTCAAATGCACTCTAAACTCCTAAAGTATAACAAACACTTCCATGTGTTAAACTCTTCACCTGAGTGTCTTCAATTTATTTCTTCCCATTAATGTGATTGCAAATCATTTTAAGTTTGTGAAAATCCTTTAAAAAATAGAATTCTTTAAACTCACAACCATGAAAATACATGAAGCCAATTTAATAAGTGGTTCTGAATCCATCACGCTGCGATAGCAGCCCAACTCTAGATTCACAGATAATGATAAATATGTACATAAATGTGGGTATCATTTACTCTTCCAATTGCAACCTCCAGCTAATGACATGCTGAGTAGTGCATCGCACCATAGAAGCTTCAAATAATTATCTGACTCTCTTCACCTCTGCTGCACTGAAGCTGAAAAATTAAGGAATTCATTCTTAGGGCCTCTGCACGGAGAGCACAGATTCAAGGAAGAGGGCATTGCAATTGAATGCTAGAGGTAATAGCCAATAAGCTGGAGGTGTAAGTGGCAGAGGCCAAATTAGTATTCAACTGCCCAGTTCTCATCTGTTTCTCCCCAATATATTTCAGATATGTCTCATTCAAGGTCAACAGGAGAGTTGTGTGCAGAAAACTAAATGGGAAAGCCAAATGGTAATAGTCCAGGCCCCAACTCCCCTGGGCTTCAAAACTTGGCTCATCTCAGAACTCACCTTTCTCATACGTTGACACTATTAAAAGGCTGTAAACACACTCAGTAGTTAATTTTAAAATCTCATTATTGAAAGCATTTTTGCACTTTAGGAATGTCAATCAATTGTCTAGTAACTAGAGAGCAAGGGAAGGGAAATGGTACATATACCAAACCAGGGATCTTCTTTAAATTACTTCCATTCATTTCTGACCCTTTGAAATCCCCATATCACTCTCTTTCAAAGCAATATGGTCCCTCTGAGGCTGAGTTATTTGGCAATTTATGGATCTTAGCCAATTTTTATGACTGGAACACAAGCCCATGACATCATTGGTATGATACAGTGGTCCTGTTGAGTAACTTAAAAGAACTTGTCATAACTCTGTCTCAAATTAGTAGAGCTATCCTAATTAAATCCGCTAGCATTTCTGGTTTCCAAATTTCTGAAAATGAAGTACATTTGCCTATAGTGCCAGTTTTCTATAACAATTAAAAAGCCTCACATGAGATCTCACCATTATTTCAATGAGAATTTTAAGTTTATTTTTAAGTGACTATGAGAGCAAGAAAATCATACTCTCAAATATCTGCCTTTATCTCCTACACTTGCAAGTAAACATTCTTGTTGCTATCTTTTTTCTATTCAAGTTTCCAGTTTAAAAAGCAGTCTTTCTGGCAGAGCAAGATGGCGGAGGAGTAGGAGACCTGGATTTCGTCTGGTCTCAGGAATTCAGCTGGATAGGGATCAAACCATTCTGAACACCTACAAACTCAACAGGAGATCGAAGAAAAGAAGAGCAACAACTCTCTCATCAGAAAAGCGACCACTTTCTGGAAGTTATATTCCATCCCTTCATCATATCAACCCTTATTTTTGTACATATATAAGTTTTTCTTTCTTTAAAATTTTGGGAGACACTTTCTTCTAAAAGACCAAAATACACCCCAAATCTAGTGTGTGGCACTGATCTATATACCAGCCTGATCATATTTGATCACATTCTGGTTTTTTTGTTGTTGTTGTTTTGTTTTGTTTTTGTTTTTATCTTTATCTTTTTCTTTTTTTTCTTTTTCTTTTTTCTCTCTTTCCCTTTCTTTTCCCACTGCTTCAGGTCTTTTCTGGTTTGTTTAGAGTATATTTTCTGGGGACGTTGTTACTCTGCTAGCATTTTGTTCTCTCATTAATCTATTCTCCTCTGCACAAAATGACAAGACGGAAAAAATCACCTCAACAAAAAGAACAAGAGGTAGTACGGACTGCCAGGGACCTACTCAATACGGACATTAGTACGATGTCAGATCTAGAGTTCAGAATCATCACTTTAAAGATACTAGCTGGGCTTGAAAAAAATATGGAAGTTATTAGAGAAACCCTTTCTGGAGAAGTAAAAGAACTAAAATCCAACCAAGTAGAAATCAAAAAGGCTATTAATGAGGTGCAATCAAAAATGGGGGCACTAACTGCTAGAATAAATGAGGCAGAAGAGAGAATCAGTGATATAGAAGATGAAATGATGGAAAATAAAGAAGCTGAGAAAAAGAGAGATAAACAACTACTGGATCACGAGGGCAGAATTCAAGAGATAAGCGATACCATAAGATGAAACAACATTAGAATAATTGGGATCCCAGAAGAAGAAGAAAGAGAGAGAGGGGCAGAAGGTATAATGGAGCAAATTATAGCAGAGAACTTCCCTAATTTGGGGAAGGAAACAGGCATGAAAATCCAGGAAGCACAGAGAACCCCTCTCAAAATCAATAAAAATAGGTCAACACCCCGACATCTAATAGTAAAACTTACGAGTCTCATAGACAAAGAGAAAATCCTGAAAGCAGCTCGGGAGAAGAGATATGTAACCTACAAGGGTAGAAACATTAGATTGGCAACAGACCTATCCACAGAGACCTGGCAGGCCAGAAAGGACTGGCAGGATATATTCAGAGCACTAAATGAGAAAAATATGCAGCCAAGAATACTATATCCAGCTAGGCTGTCATTGAAAATTGAAGGAGAGATAAAAAGCTTCCAGGACAAACAAAAACTAAAGGAATTTGCAAACACAAAACCAGCCCTACAGGAAATCTTGAAAGGGGTCCTCTAAGCAAAGAGAGAGCCTAAAAGCAACATAGACCAGAAAGGAACACAGACAATATACGGTAACAGTCACCTTACAGGCAATACAATGGCACTAAATTCCTATCTTTCAATAGTTACCCTGAATGTAAATGGGCTCAATGCCCCAATCAAAAGACACAGGCTATCAGACTGGATTAAAAAACAAGACCCATCGATATGCTGTCTGCAAGAGACTCATTTTCGACCCAAAGACAGCCCCAGATTGAAAGTGAGGGGGTGGAAAACCATTTACCATGCTAATGGACACCAAAAGAAAGCTGGGGTGGCAATCCTTATATCAGACAAATTAGATTTTAAACCAAAGACTGTAATAAGACATGAGGAAGGACACTATATCATACTTAAAGGATCTATCCAACAAGAAGATCTAACAATTGTAAATATCTATGCCCCTAACATGGGAGCAGCCAATTATATAAGCCAATTAATAACAAAAGCAAAGAAACACATCGACAACAATACAATAATAGTGGGGGACTTTAACACCCCCCTCACTGAAATGGACAGATCATCTAAGCAAAAGATCAACAAGGAAATAAAGACTTTAAATGACACACTGGACCAAATGGACTTTACAGACATATTCAGAACATTCCACCCCAAAGCAACGGAATACACATTCTTCTCTAGTGCCCATGGAACATTCTCCAGAATAGATCACATCCTAGGTCATAAATCAGGTCTCAACCGGTACCAAAAGATTGGAATCATTCCCTGCCTATTTTCAGACCACAATGCTTTGAAACTAGAGCTCAATCACAAGACAAAAGTCAGAAAGAACTCAAATACATGGAGGCTAAAGAGCATCCTACTGAAGAACGAATGGGTCAACCAGGAAATTAAAGAAGAATTAAAAAAATACATGGAAACCAATGAAAATGAAAATACAACTATTCAAAATCTTTGGGATGCAGCAAAGGCAGCCCTAAGAGGAAAGTATATAGCAATACAAGCCTTTCTCAAGAAGCAAGAAAGGTCTCAAGTACACAACCTAACCCTACACCTAAAGGAGCTGGAGAAAGAACAGCAAATAAAGCCTAAACCCAGCAGGAGAAGAGAAATAATAAAGATCAGAGCAGAAATCAATGAAATAGAAACTAAAAGAACAGTAGAACAGATCAACGAAACTAGGAGCTGGTTCTTTGAAAGAATTAACAAGATTGATAAACCCCTGGCCAGACTTATCAAAAAGAGAAGAGAAATGACCCAAATCAACAAAATCATGAATGAAAGAGGAGAGATCACAACCAACACCAAAGAAATACAAACAATTATAAGAACATACTATGAGCAACTCTATGCCAGCAAATTAAATAACCTGGAAGAAATGGATGCATTCCTAGAGATGTACCAACTACCAAAACTGAACCAGGATGAAATAGAAAACCTGAACAGACCTATAACCACTAAGGAAATTGAAGCAGTCATCAAAAATCTCCCAACAAACAAAAGCCCAGGCCTGGATGGCTTCCCAGGGGAATTCTACCAAACATTTCAAGAAGAATTAATACCTATTCTTCTGAAACTGTTCCAAAAAATAGAAATGGAAGGAAAACTTCCCAACTCATTTTATGAGGCCAGCATTACCTTGATCCCAAAACCAGACAAAGACCCCATCAAAAAGGAGAATTACAGACCAATATCCCTGATGAACATGGATGCAAAAATTCTCACCAAAATACTAGCCAATAGGATCCAACAGTACATTAAAAGGATTATTCACCATGACCAAGTGGGATTTATCCCTGGGCTGCAAGGTTGGTTCAACATCCGCAAATCAATCCATGTGATACAATACATTAACAAAAGAAAGAACAAGAATCATATGATCCTCTCAATAGATGCAGAAAAAGCATTTGACAAAGTACAGCATCCTTTCTTGATCAAAACTCTTCAGAGTATAGGGATAGAGGGTACATACCTCAATATCGTAAAAGCCATCTATGAAAAACCTACAGCGAATATCATTCTCAATGGGGAAAAACTGAGAGCTTTCCCCCTAAGGTCAGGAACGCAGCAGGGATGTCCACTATCACCACTGCTATTCAACATAGTATTGGAAGTCCTAGCCACAGCAATCAGACAACAAAAAGAAATCAAAGGCATCCAAATTGGCAAGGAAGAAGTCAAACTCTCACTCTTTGCAGATGATATGATACTTTATGTGGAAAACCCAAAAGACTCCACCCCAAAACTGCTAGAACTCATACAGGAATTCAGTAAAGTGGCAGGATATAAAATCAATGCACAGAAGTCAGTGGCATTCCTATACACCCACAACAAGACAGAAGAAAGAGAAATTAAGGAGTCGATCCCATTTACAATTGCACCCAAAACCATAAGATACCTAGGAATAAATCTAACCAAAGAGACAAAGGATCTGTACTCAGAAAACTATAAAATACTCATGAAGGAAATTGAGGAAGACACAAAGAAATGGAAAAACGTTCCATGCTCATGGATTGGAAGAATGAATATTGTGAAGATGTCAATGCTACCTAGAGCAATCTACACATTCAATGCAATCCCCATCAAAATACCATCCACTTTTTTCAAAGAAATGGAACAAATAATCCTAAAATTTGTATGGAACCAGAAAAGACCCCGCATAGCCAGAGGAATGTTGAAAAAGAAAAGCAAAGCCGGCGGCATCACAATTCCGGACTTCCAGCTCTATTACAAAGCTGTCATCATCAAGACAGCATGGTACTGGCACAAAAACAGACACATAGATCAATGGAACAGAATAGAGAGCCCAGAAATGGACCCTCAACTCTATGGTCAACTCATCTTTGACAAAGCAGGAAAGAATGTCCAATGGAACAAAGACAGTCTCTTCAACAAATGGTGTTGGGAAAATTGGATAGCCACATGCAGAAGAATGAAACTGGACCATTTCCTTACACCACACACAAAAATAGACTCCAAATGGTTGAAAGACCTCAATGTGAGACAGGAGTCCATCAAAATCCTAAAGGAGAACACAGGCAGCAACCTCTTTGACCTCAGCCGAAGCAACTTCTTCCTAGAAACATCGCCAAAGGCAAGGGAGGCAAGGGCAAAAATGAACTATTGGGACTTCATCAAGATAAAAAGCTTTTGCAAAGCAAAGGAAACAGTCAACAAAACCAAAAGACAACCGACAGAATGGGAGAAGATATTTGCAAATGACATATCAGATAAAGGGCTAGTATCCAAAATCTATAAAGAACTCATCAAACTCAACACCCAAAGAACAAAGAATCCAATCAAGAAATGGGCAGAAGACATGAACAGACATTTTTCCAAAGAAGACATCCAAATGGCCAACAGACACATGAAAAAGTCCTCAATATCGCTCGGCATCAGGGAAATCCAAATCAAAACCTCAATGAGATACCACCTCACACCAGTCAGAATGGCTAAAATTAACAAGTCAGGAAATGACAGATGTTGGCAGGGATGCGGAGAAAGGGGAACCCTCCTACACTGTTGGTGGGAATGCAAGCTGATGCAGCCACTCTGGAAAACTGTATGGAGGTTCCTCAAAAAGTTGAAAATAGAGCTACCATATGATCCAGCAATTGCACTACTGGGTATTTACCCCAAAGATACAAATGTAGGGATCCGAAGGGGTACGTGCACTACGATGTTTATAGCAGCAATGTCCACAATAGCCAAACTGTGGAAAGAGCCAAGATGTCCATCAACAGATGAATGGATAAAGAAGAAGTGGTATATATATACAACGGAATATTATGCAGCCATCAAAAGGAATGAGATCTTGCCATTTGCAACGACGTGGATGGAACTGGAGGGTATTATGTTGAGTGAAATAAGTCAAACAGAGAAAGACATGTATCATATGATCTCACTGATATGAGGAATTCTTAATCTCAGGAAACAAACTGAGGGTTGCTGGAGTGGGGGGTGGGGTGGGAAGGATGGGGTGACTGGGTGATAGACACTGGGGAGGGTATGTGCTCTGGTAAGCGCTGTGAATTGTGCAAGACTGTTGAATCTCAGATCTGTACCTCTGAAACAAATAATGCAATATATGTTAAGAAAAAAAAAAAGAAGAAGAAGAAGGTAGTGGGAGGGGAAGAATGAAGCGGGGGAAATTGGAGGGGTAGACGAACCATGAGAGACGATGGACTCTGAAAAACAAACAGGGTTCTAGAGGGGAGGGGGGTGGGAGGATGGGTTAGCCTGGTGGTGGGTATTGAGGAGGGCACATTCTGCATGGAGCACTGGGTGTTATGCACAAACAATGAATCATGGAACACTTCATCTAAAACTAATGATGTAATGTATGGGGATTAACATAAGAATAAAAAAAAATAAAAAAATAAAAAATAAAATGGCAAAGGCCATGAAAAGCAAAGAAAGACTGAGGGAGCCTAGGGAGAATCTTTAAGTGGGTGTCCCACACTGTTGCTGAAAGACCCTGAGGGGATTTTGGTGAAAGTTGAATGGGGTCTCTGGGTAAAGAGTATTTGGAGGTTTTGTTTTATTCTTGGAAATTTCCTGTATATCTGAAATTTGAAATTGCTTAAAAATATAACAACAAAAACAAAAACAAAAACAACAACAAAAAAAGCAGTCTTTCTATCTCTAGATGATGTATAAACATTTCACTATAAAAATGTTCTGGTTCAATCAAAATGAACCGAAAAGAGAGGTTAGCCAAGAATTTTCAATCCTTCATCAAAAGTAGCACTGTCAAGGTTGAAAGAGAGCACTAATAATCTAATTTTCTGTTTTCAGTGCTCAGGCTTTTCTCCCTAAAGTTTGTATGTTTATGTCAGTTCGAGCATTCTTGCAATCAAATGCCTGTGAGGGAGGGGATGATGCATCCAGGAAAAGTATGGAATGCCAGACAGGACATTGACTCAAATGGAGAACTCACAAGAAGTAAAGCCTGTTTATTTTTTTGTATATGAGAAGACAAAAGATGTGTAACTCAATTTGAAAGATACACTGATATGCACACCAGATAGAAAGGTTTTTTTTGTTTGTTTTGTGGGGTTTTTTTGTCCATGTTAGAATATAGGTGCACTTGATACTGGTAGTTATTTTTATTATTTTAAATTTCACAAAGTTTCAGACAGCGAAGTTCGTCATTTAAAACGAAATTACAGGGGCACCTGGGTGGCTCAGTCGGTTAGGCGTCTGCCTTCAGCTCAGGTCATGATCCCAGAGTCCTGGGATCGAGCCCCATGTCGGGCTCCCTGCTCGGGGGGTGGGGGGGGGAGCGTGCTTTTCTCTCTCCTCCCTGCTTGTTCTCTATCTCTCTCTTTCTCTCAAATAAATAAATAAAATCTTTAAAGAAATCTTTAAAATGAAATTATATATGTGGTTTCTGATGGTGCTGCTTTGTTCAAAGCTAGCAACCGGGCAGGTGGTTCCCAGGCTCCCTAAAACAGTATTGTCTTCTTAAATAACAAGAAGCTTAACAAATCTGGTTGGCAAAAGCTTTCAGAGTATCCTAACTCCACAGGGCTTCCAGTTTGGTCATTTACCTGAGGTTGTAACCTGTGTGGGTGACAGTCTTAAATAAGATTTCTGTCTATAATTTCCTTATCCTCAACAAAGATAGCCAAGCCCACTGTCAAAAATAAACCGTGTACTGAAAGTAATTAAAAAGGAGAGCTAGGGAAAACATGATTGTTTTGCAAGAATTTGGCGGGGGGTGGGGGGGAGGTGGATGTACGTACCAGTATCAAAACTACATACCATCTCAAATAAAAAGATACCCCTCTCCAAATGGTCCTGAAAAAACTCTACAGGGAGTCTTGACTAAAATCTTTTTATGATTTTCCCCAAAAGCAGAAGTTCCTTTTACAATTTATGCTGAACAGCCTGTTAAATTCCTTTTATAAGTTTGTCAATATTCAATCTTGTACAGGCAAGTAGACATGTTATTTAGATTGCACCCTCATGCAACAGCTGCAAAGTGTGCTATATTCACTGTGTCCAACCCCAAATACATACATTGTTGAGAAAATTATACGTCATTTTTTTCCCCACAAAAGATATTCTTTACTGGAAGAAAACTCAAGTTGATTTTTAAAGAACAGATTAAGTGTTCTCCTTCTATACTCCAGTTAGGATGAAATCCAATATAGAGTTCTTACTTTTTATTCCCTTCCTATCTTGCTTTCTTTTTTCCTTTCCTTCTTCGATAAATGTTTATTAAGCACTGCTATGTCCCAAGTATTTTAAATGCTGGAGATTCAAAAGTGACCAAAACAGAAGAAAATCCCTACCTTGATGGTGATTAAGCCCTGGTAGTGGAAACAAACAAAAAACAAGATAAATGAGTAAAAATAAGTAAAAAATGGAAAAAAAAATAGGAAGCATCATATATAAATTGAAATTTTAAATTGAATGCCCGGAGAAGCTGTCACTGAGTAGGTAATACTTGTGTAATGGGGTGAGAATGGGGGTGAGAGTATCTGAGAGAAGAGTATATGGGCGGGGACAACAGCAGGTGAAACAGCCTCCAAGCAAGAGCATGCCAAGCTTTCTTAACACACAGTGAGGAGGTCTCTCTCTCTCTTTCTCTCTCTCACACACACACACACACACACACACACACACACAGAAGAAAAAAGATGGAGGTGGAGGAGATGGTCAGAGAAATACATGAGAAATACCAGATCATGTTGGCCTTCTAGGCCTACCCTCTCTCTTGGTGCTCAGCACATGCCTAGGCCAGAGAAGCTACAACACAGACTTCATTCACTCAAAAAAAATTGACTCTAGGGTCCATTATCAATCATATAAAATTAAACATTGTTGCAGTTCTACAAAAAGATTTGACCAGGGGCACCTGGGTGGCTCAGTCATTAAGCGTCTGCCTTCGGCTCAGGTCATGGTCCCAGGGTCCTGGGATCGAGCCCCGCATCGGGCTCCCTGCTCTGTGGGAAGCCTGCTTCTCCCTCTCCCTCTCTCCCTGCTTGTGTTCCCTCTCTCGCTGTGTCTCTCTCTGTCAAATAAATAAATAAAATCTTTAAAAAAAAAAAAAAAGATTTGACCATTAGCCTATCACTGGTGTAATTTGAATTGTTTTCTAAAAGTCAATTTTTAAATACTAATTAACATTCAACATTGTTAGTTTTGAGAGTTGGCCATCTGTAGTTGACACTAGCTTGTGACACAGTTCAGGCATCTGAAGTATTATTTAAGGCCATGCCTCAAAGCAGAGTTCATTTTGTCTATCTGGAGATAAAATCTATAAGCCTGACCTAATTTGAATCAAACTTTACCACAAACTTGTCAAAGAAAATGGATACAGGATTTGTATATTAATCTATAGGTTTATTTCGCACATAATTAACTCTATATTATATTTACCACCGACTTAAAGGACTGTAGCATCATGGTTCTGAAAGTTACTTAGAGAATATTAATAATAAATAAGATATTGGCATAAGGAAGGTCAGATCGTAGTAGGTAGACCAGGGAAAACATAGCCACGCCAACTGTAATCCAGTCTTCTTATTACAGTGTCTCCTGATTAATATTTAAAACAGACATATACCAATGTCCACTTGGGAAATTACTCAGAAGATAGAATTTTGCAACATTAACTAGATGGAGGCTAGAAGACTTCAGCAATAATTAAAGATGCCCAATTCTACAAACCAAAAAAGGACCAATAAGCCAAAGGTCAAAAGCAGACAAATGAGGGATCACGGTTGAGGTGAAGATGAAGAAAATGGTTGTGGATCATGAAAGAAATGGTTTTAAATGGAAATTGACAGAAAACAAGGAGGATTGAAGGATAGGGAAATTTGATAAGCTCCATCCCGAGAAATTCAAATAAAGGAAGACAAAACTGAAAAAAAGAGTTAAGGAAGAAGGTATTAGACCGGTCTAGCTCCACTTTATGTATAATTAAAATATGTGAGCAACTACTATACAAATTGAGTTTTTCTAAACCTTTGTAATTTTTCCAAAATTTCATTATTTGTCTTATTCCCTGTTGCCTTATAGTAAAACCCTAAGGATTGGTCGTATGTATATGTTTCAGTACCAGCAAAAGAAGCCTATGCTGAGATTTTATTCCACAGTTAGCTGCAAAGACAAAAATTTAAACACCTTTTAACAAGTGGGGTGGGCTATAAAAATCATAGGAAACAGGACTGAACTATAGAAAATTTAGGCTGGAAGCTGAAAGATCTGTATTTTAGTTCCAATGTGCTGATAACTACCTGTTTGTCTTAGACATTTATAGTGTCCATGTTCCTTAGTTCATTCATTAACGGACGAGGGTACTGGCATAGATGGAACTTAAGACTCCCTATGATTTTACTCATTGTAACTGGAGTAATGTACAACATATTAGTATTAAATGTTAAAATTTATTGGCAAAATACTCAACCTTTCTCGATATGTTTTAAGTGTGTATATATATATATATATATATATATATATATATATATCTTTTCCCCAACATATTTCCTACATTTGCAAAATGTACTATGTTAGACACTTCTTTGTTGAAAAGAGCTTATTGTGACGTTATAAGTCCAAGGGAACTTTGCCCTTTTCACTTCCAATTCTTCATCCTCAACGTTCTCTGCCTGTCTTCATCTGCCTTGACAAAGGGTTTAACATCTGTCTCATGTAATTTATTTGCTCCCTCTTCCAAGATTTCCTTTATACATAAAGGAAATTAATATTATATGCAGTATATTATACTTTATTTTCATGGTTCTGTCATTATTTTAACAGTTCCTTAGACGTCTACTTAAGACAAAAATAAAGGTTACAAAAACCCATGAACTCTCAGAAATTCTTTATCCATTTCCCAACCTGTAAAATGGCACTGGATAGGACAGTTAGCAGTTTTGAAGACTAAATATCTATGTCTGAAAAAGAACATAGCATGGTTAATAACACTCAATAGATGTTGTTTTTTTTGTTTTGGGTTTTTTTTTTTTTTCCTATTCTTTAAACAGGCAAAAATCCAGTTCTAAAATATGGGATTAGTACCGTATCACTAAATCTCAAGAAATTCGGGAAAAGAGTTCATAGCATCAGTGTTCTGAAAGATGATCCCCTCAGACTATGAAGGTACAATCCTCTTAACTTTTCCTATTACTCTTTAACATGGTAGCTTTTTATTTGATCATGCTTTTTTTCATATAAATAAGGACTTGAAGAGAAACATCTTGCCTGTTTCTATACTAATTACTAAAGCTTTCTTCATTATAAACCTGGTCTTTAATAATAAGAAAGACAGGTCTTGAGCCTGTTTGGCTTGAGCTGATTACCAAGCATTCCTTTATGTGGTTCTTGCTCAGATGCACGCAGAGCTTGAGCTTTTCCTTGGCAGCTACTGCAAGCCATGCCAGCTACTAACTGACAAGCCTGAGTCTGGTGGGAGAAGGATTTTACCTGACTAGTTGAGCTTAGCCTAGGGACGTCTTAAAAGCAAGCTCCTGCTGTGATTGCTTCCAGCATGCCTGGGATTTAACCAAAATGCTAGAGACTGTCACTCATAGGGAATGTAAAAAGGTTCAGGACACTGGGAATTTTCCACTTCATTGCCTATGCAAGTGACAGTGTTCTGAGTTGCCTATAGTTTACCAATGTGGGTAATTCACATTTCAGCTATGGTTAATTAAAAAAAAAAATTGACCAGAAAATGAAAAACTGATTAACATGACACCAGCGGACCAACCTGCTCATGAGGAAAAAAAAATTTGGTTGAATCTTTTTTGGACAAAGTGATGAAAACATTCCTAAGCCTCCAAAACTGCACTAGAAACAACACATGCAAATTGAAGTTATGAACCCACGATGGTAATTTGCATTTTGCACACTTTCACACAAATGTCCCAAAGGCCTCCAAAAACATAAATTAAATTTCACGGATCTCCTCCAAGGCCATATTTATTATTGTTTATGAAAACAGACTGGGAAATTGAGACATAAATCGAGAGTGAGAAAAAAATTAGGTCAACCCGGAGCATGAAAGCTAGAATTTGGTTTCGAGTTTTAAGCACCAAACCACATAAATATCTCACCCAATGATAAAGATAAAGAGGGGGAAAAATATATTAAATTCATTTGTATATTCTTTTTATAAGATGCAAAGCTACATTTCAAAACTTGTCACGCTAAAGATTTATAATTTATAAAAAAAAATCAGGCAGAAAAAAATATTTCTTATAACAGTGTTAGAATCTTTTTTATCTATTGCTCCTGCATTTTCTTTCAACAGGTATCAGATGAGTCATCATACATAGGGCAATAGGCTATGACGATACAAAGTATAAGATACAATACTCTTGAAGACTTTGCCATCCATTTGTACAGAATGGCCCTCAAGCCCGGAAAGGGAAAAAAAAAAAAATCTCCATATCAGCTTATGATCAAATGTGAAAGATGGGCAATTGTTAGTGCTACCATTGTTCCGAAGAGAGAGAGATTCCCATAGTTGAAGGCATTTCAGAGAGGACTTTGTGAAGGAAGGAGTAACTGAACAGGCCCTTATAAAACATGCAAAAGGAAAAAGGGGTAGAGTCAGGAGACGATTCCCATTAAAAAGTAGAACCTACAGGCAGGTAGAAATGAACATTGCAAGCTCATAAGACAATAAAAAGGTCAGCTTGGAATGTTTGTAAAATTGGCTGAGCTTTTTGGAGTCTGATTATGCCAGGGACTTGAACTTTAGATTGTATTTTTCCCAACCGCCTAATTCTCAAAGTGGTGTAAAACAAATCCTTGCTTTTACCATTCTTTTCAAATCAAATAGACTAATGGGTCAAATTCTTCCCTTCCATGTTTTTATGCAGAACACAGTATTTCAAATCAACTGTTCGGCCACCTGTTTGTGAGGTCATTTCATTTCTCACGTTATACTTCATTCAAGAAAGCCACAAGAACTCACTGTATCCTAAGTGTCCTAAGAAATTAAATCCAAGAATGTACATGGAAATGCCCATAATAATATATAATCCACAGGCTCTAGCCCCTAGGCCACAAGCCTGCAGGCAGCCCTTCAAAGTGATACAAACTAGGATTCTGGAGTCACATCTGAAGTGATTCCACAGTGTCCATTATTACCTGTATGAACCCATGTAAATACTTAATATTTTTAAACCTCTGTGTCATCTGGAATATGGGGATATGACAGTGCCTCATTCTTAAGGTTGTTCCTTCACTTTTTTTTTTTCAGCCAAATATTTATTGAGCACTTACTGTTTTAGGGACTCTCCTAAGTGTTGGAGATACCATGGTGTTATTCACCATGTCTCTCTTATTGAGAGACAAGGATGTTTGGAAGGTATAAATAGGACGATGGCTATAATGCATCTGGCAAAATGCCTAGAAAATAATGAATAATCAATGAATGTTAGTTATTAAAACTACTATGACCTACAATGATGCAAAGTATATGATGTACTCTTGAAGACTTTGCCATCCATTTGTATGGCATAGCCCTCTGCCACAAACCTTATGAATTTAAAGAAGTCTCTTTACTGCCCTGAACCTCAGATTTCTTATTTTTAAAACAAGAAAATTAGAACATAGTACTTTTAAAACCCTTTCTAGCTTCCACATGCCATGAGTCTGTAATTGGTAAGATCTCTTGAGTCTTCGGGGAGACACCAGAAAAGAAAGAGGGGGGAAAAGTAAAAGAAAAAAAAAAATCCCTGGTCGTAGAAGCAGAAAGTTACAAAAGTCAATGCTAGCATTTCTGTACCTATTTCTTATTGTATTTTTTAAAAAAGGAGCATACTACTATTGAATCAAAATATCCACAAAGATTGAGAGCAATAAACACTGCAGGCAATATAATCACATTTGGTAGGGCTTTATTATTATTTTTTGTTTAAAAAACTGGGTGGACAAAGCATAATTTCTTGGGAGTGTCTATGGCACAGATAACCAGACTGTGAGACAGTTGGTCCAATTACAGGTTCTAGAATAGCAGCCAATTCATGTCCAATCAATTGGACATGAATATATATATATATTCATGTCAAATGGTATATACACATATATATACATATATATGGCAAATGGTATCAAGTGAATTGTAATGTTGTCAGTTTGGTGGTCTTGTATGGAGACCATCATCATGTGAAGTCTCAAACACAACAAGACTTAGTGAAGAGTATTCTTTTCTTCTGCAAGTGGAGGTTTAGTGAGATATTCAGAGACTCTGTTTGAAACCAACCAGCGAATTGATTTGTCACTTGGTGAAAATTTGTTATTCATTCAGCATTAGACCTTGAATCAGTAACAGGGACATTAATTTATGATCTAAAAAAATCAAGAGGACTTCATGCATGACTCACCTTGCTTTTAAAAATGTGAAGTAAGTATGATAATAAAATTAGTAGTAATAATGATAGAAGCTACCATTTCCTGAGGGAATGTTAAGCCAGGAAATTTACTTATATGACTTCATTTAATCCTCACAATAACCCAGTGAGCTAGGTATTATTCTTCCTATATTTCAGATAAGGAAATGACTCAGAGAGTTTCAGTAACTTTCCCAAGGTCACACAGCTAGAGAGCAGCAAATGGAGCCTGAAAATTATCACTCCTCTTCAATAGTGATGGATGTTGGATAACTATCCCGAAAACTCTTTAGATATAAAAGTGATTCAAGAGAATATAAATGAGTCATCCCTGGACTTCTTAGCAGAGAGATCTTCATTTTTCACATTTACATTTCAAAAGAATACATGATAAAGAAATCATTTGCCATTGCTAGATAAGTACTTCTCCAAGCAAGAAACTCAGAGCCCATTAAAAAAAGAGAGAGAGAAAAAAGAAAGAAAATGTACCAGCTCTAATTTCCTCTCCATACCAGACAGCCACAAAAGACATTTAAAGTTCTGGCATTAAAAGCAGGCTGCCCAGCATTACTGCAATCTCCATGAGTTTGCATTTTTAAACAGAACAGTTGTTTCAGTGACATAAATCAAGATATTTTATAAATTTATAAAAAGTGAAGGCCTTGCTTTGTGTCCATATTGTTCATAATTTTCTGGTATATGCTGGAATGTATATATTTCTTTTTTCCCCCCATTAGAATGTACCTCTGTTGGAGTAGAGATTTTTATCTTCTTTCTCCAATAACCTCAGTGCCTAGAAGAGGCCCTTGGCATAGTAGATATTCACCATACACTTGTTAGTCAATAAGTGAATGAATAAATCAATAGGACTAAAAGCAGGTTGAAGATAAATGCTCTCCAACTTCTTTTTGGTGTTTCCTGAAACTGTCACACAACTCAGGAGCTAAAGTCCTCTGAACCAGTCCTCTCACCTGCTTATCTAAAAACTTTACATTTTTATAATATCTAGGACAAGTATGATACTGTTTCAAGTATTTCATTCATTATGAAATCAGTGGAGCAAGGAATCTAAAAGGATTACTAGTATCTAGATCATATCAAGAAAAAAAAAAAAAAACTCCTTCAATTCTAGCCTTCCCTTCATAGGTCTGTATGTAATATATGCTTTACCAGTTTGTAAAAACAAGTGATAACAGCTACAGCCTAGGACTCAAGTACCTTAATCATTCCCTGGAAAGATTTCTTTCTTTTCAACTCATCCTACTGCTTTATCCTGAGAAGCCTTCGCAGTGCTCTTAGAACCACTAGGAGTCCCTTAAACCACCCCTTAGAGACAACTACCAAGATGATTTATGTGGCAACCTGCTTATTTGTCCTCCTGGCATCCAAGGGGCTAAGCTTTAACTGCTAAGGTAACTTAATCCCTTTGGCATTTGGGGACTTACTATAAGGGGAGCTATAGTCTTTCCTCTCCTCTACTATCTGCTTCAGCCTCTTTAATAAGAACTTCTAGCTTGTTAGAGGTATTAGGAAAGAACACTTAGCCTTTTAGTACCTCTTCTTCCTAGAACAGAGTAGTGACTCTATAAATGAAGATAATGCTAGATAGTGTAACAAACCTTCAACTTTCCGTGACTAAGCACAATAGAAATTGCTACTGCACTCATATAACGGTTAAATGCCATTGGTCCTAGCTGGAAGGCAACTGTTTTACATTTATTGACTTAAGGATCTAGACTCCTTCCAAGTGTGGTTCCACCATTTGTTAGAGTCTCGAAAATGAAAGAGATGGTGAAGAAGGCACAACATGGTCCAGAATTGGCATACATCCTTTCCATTAATATTGCATTAGCCAAGTATAGTCCTATGACCACATCTGGAGGCAAGGGATAGGCTGGCCCACATTGCCTTTGGCTGGGAACATTCCCAGTGAAAACTTCACAACAAAGGAAAACAAAATTCTTTTTTTTTTTTTTTAATTTTTGGTGGATGGCATGCCCTGTGTCACACTGAGACTGTGTAGAATGCTGTCTTCCACTGGGGAGGGCAGATTGTTGGGTTACAGACATCTGTTTGCAGGTGCCATGGTTCTCTTCCTCGCTGATGCTCTGTTATTGGAACTGCTCATTTCTGGTTGTCTTCCGTCTTGTGGTAAGCCCTCAGGACAGACTCTTCCCCTGCAGAGGAAGCCTATAGTTGTCCTGTTATCCTACCTGTGATTGACGAAGTTCAATTCAAAGAGAAGGTAGAAGAGGAAGCCCATTTGGCCTCAAATTCAAGCTCATTCTACCATCTGGCTTTACCAATGATACACCTAGTATTTTTCTAAGTTTCTATTTGATAAGTAGATCAGTAGGGAGGGAGGGACTGGGGCAGGGTGGAGAAAGGTAGAGATAGAGATAGATAAAATAGATGTATATACTGAGAATTAGCTCAAAAGTAGTAGAAGAAAGAGGTAATAACCCCACAAAGCGCCATAATTATGTTAGGGGATACTTTGATTTATCTTAAGGTAATTTTACTGAAAATTATGGTTCTTTTTTGAGCTGACTGAAAGGTCAAAAACAATTGTGAACATTTTAGAAAAAATATATTAAGTCCTACACTTCCAAATAATCTGAATTCTTGAAATTTAAATAGGCTTCCCAAGATAAACCTAAAGGCTCAAATAGACAATAAATATTTAATGAGCAAATATTTGGACTCCTTTGAACTTGGTGTCAGTCATTGTTCAGTCTCTTTGGTGGGTTTTCTAAAAAGTCTTATTCTTGCTCTCCAAACTTGAAGGACCTATCTCTCCAGAGTACATAATCCCAGTCTGTGTGTGGATCATGTCCTCAACTTCTTTTGCAGTCATGCTTCAATATCAAAGTCAGTACTGGGTGGTCTTTCAGAGTGTCCTGGGTGGGAGTCCAAGGAGAAAAAGGCAAAGCTAAGGAAGCACTTGGGTGGCCTGGCATTGAAGACAGAGACAGACTGCAGAGAGAACCAAGCAACCAATATTTCTTGGTGATCCATTTATATACAACCACAGTGTTAGTACCAGAAGCCTTACCCACACCACAGTGGCACTGAGCATTGGCTTCAGGTCTTGGCCAGGCTGGCACACAAGCTGCTTTTAATTGGCTGAGGAAAAACAAGTTTGCTCCAACCCAGATATGAATGAGATGTTACATGTGAGTTAGAAAAAAATATTTTAAAGTATGTGTGGCCACTTCTCTCTCCTGTTTCTTGTGGAGTCTATGTTTCATTCATGAAAAAAGAATCACAAATAAAATCTTATTGCTGTCAATATGCAGCCATTTTTGACATGATCATTTAACAGCTATTTTCTTCACTTTTTTCCATAATAACAATGTTTAAAATAAAGTGAAGACTTGAATGCAGCCCCATTTTATTTTCTTCTGGCAAGAGAATCTTCAAGTAATACGAAAATGATACCTACACAGATAAGGTTGAACAGAATGTAGTCGGTAACATCAAATTATGGGTTTATCAAGAATATTAATTAGAAATATGTACTGATAGGGGCGCCTGAGTGGCTCAGTCGGTTAGGCAGCTGCCTTCGGCTCGGGCCCTGATCCCAGGGTCCTGGAATCAAGCCCCGCATCGGGCTCCTTGCTCAGCAAGGAGCCTGTTTCTCCCTCTCTCTCTGCCGGCTGCTCTGCCTATCTGTGCTCTCTCCGTGACTCTGTCAAATAAATAAACAAAATCTTTAACAAAAAAAAAAAAAAAAGAAGAAGTATGTACTGATAATGAATGGTTATTTGAACAGTAGGACACTAGTGAAGAAAAACAAAAATACGGTATATAGTGTATTTTCTATATTCCAATCTAACTTATAATTTATAGACTTCAAATGAAAATCCTGAACAACTCATAACTGTCTGGTTCATTGATTTCCATCAAGTCTTCATATCCAAAAAATTTAGGAGATTACTTCATGGATAATTAGTACATTATGGAGTTTCCAAAATCTTTAAATAGTGGTAAGATTTTATATCATCATTTTAGGGAGTCTCTTTTCTGGTTTATAAATGCCTGTATAATTCAATCATGTAAAAAGGTCAGGTAAGGTTTTTCTTGATTTTCTAGAATTGACTATTAAAGTCTACTACTGCGAAAAAACAAAAACGTGCTCTGGACACACATTCTAACTTTAAAGACCTACTGTGGTCAGCCACCTCTGGTCAGGGCTTACATAAGGATGCTGTTATAGCCACCACAATCCCATCCTTTGGCTCCCTTGGAGATCAAGAGAGTAAGTAAACTTTGATGAGTAGCAACTTTTTCTTCCCAAGCCTTCCCAATGACTGACATGGAGAAGAAAGGACTTTAGACTTGACCTGTAAGATTGGAGGATACACCATCTGACCTCCCATCAGAAACTCAGAAAATAGCAACTGTCTTTGGTTTAAAAGTTACATAGCATCTAAACTAACAGAGTTCCTGAAATTGCTGGTGCTTGGGGACAGGAGCAGGAAGGAGATACTATAGCTGAGGGAATAAGTGCTGAGGAGCTAGGGAAGGGGTAGACATCAGCCTGCATCTCAACCATGTTGTTTGGTAAGAATATATGAATGTCCATGAATCATGTGAAAAGTGGTCGAATGTAAATCACCCTGCCAGGTTCTAGCCCGAGAGGACTGACCACTGACCAAAAAGATCCCATGAGCAAGAGCCTATAAAGGTGAACATACAGTATGTGGAGAGGAAAGTAAACTGAAAAAGGGATGAGCCAGACCCTCATATCCTACTCCAGAGGCAGAGGTTGTCCTAGAGGAGACCTTCATAGGGTCTTTGGAAGAAACTGCAATGTACCCCAATAAAAACCAGCATTTGGGTATTGGTCTCACAGAACTGAAGAGCTGTCAGTCCTTGTCATATTGAGAATATGTAACAACTAACATGAAGGGGGCAGCCATCTTATCAGGAGTTGTTACAGAGGAAGTAACATCTGTTTTCTTCTCACTGTTTCCCACCCTACCTTCAGAGGAGGAAGTGAAGAAGGTTGGGTGTGAGGGAGCAAAACATGCCCTCCATCTTACCACAAGCCACTGGCACATCTGGTGTAATCTTCTTGGAGTGGGTGAGGGTATGGAGAAGCACTGGGATTGAAGTTAAAATGCAAATATTAAATTGAATATTACTAATATTGTTGAAAATGCTAATATCTAATATATAAAGAGCTAATATACTAATAAAAGATAAAAAGTGAAAAAATGGGCCCTTAAGTCATAAAATTAGAATTTTATTTATGCCCGTCAGATTGACAAAAATATAAAAGCTAAACAATATACTCGTTAGGAAGGATGTAGAAAAAGGGGCACTCTCACACCTTGCTGGTAGGACTGCAGAATGCTATCACTTTCTATAGAAGAAAATTTGGCAATATCTAAAATGTGTATCTATGCATTTGCCCCTAGACTCAGCCCACACTTCTAGGAAATTACCCTAAAAATACACCTCCATGAATATTAAACACCTTATATACCAGGTTATTCACTCTAGCATTATTTGTAATAGCAAAAATATTGGAAGCAATCCAAATGTCCATACATAGGAGATTAAGTAAACTATACTTCATCTGCACAATGAAATACTGCTCATCCATAAAAATGAATGAGAGAGAGATGGACAAAATGAAGGAACAATGACTCCAAGAGTGGAGTCAGAGACGCAGGGGCTAGAGAGAGTGGAGCTGAAATCACAGGATAGGGGTGGGGGTAGAGGGGCACAACACTATGGACTTAGAGGACAGAGCATCAAGCAACATAGAATTACTCTCAGACCCTAAAACCTAATGGAATTTATCCTGCTGGGTTGTTAACTTGCTTTAGACCAACAACACCTTTTATTCTTTCCATTTTCTCACTTTCAGAATAGGAATGTCTACCCTAAGCCTGTCTCATCATTGTACTCTGGAAGCAGATAATTGTTTTCTAGTTCACAGGTCCACAGATGGGACAGGAATTTTGCCCCATGATGGAGGTCTTAGTTTGGGCTACTATGATATAATACCACAGACTAAGTGGTTTAAACAATATACATTTATTCCTCACAGTTCTGGAGACTAAGAAGTCCAGAGTCAAAGTGCCAATAGATCTGGTATCTGGTGAGAGCCCTCTTCCAAGTTGTAGACTGCCAACTTCTCATTTTATCCTCATATGGCAGAAGGGATGAGGTAGCTCTCTGAGGACCCTATTATAAGGGCACTAATCCCATTCATGAGGGCTCCACTGTCATCATCTAATTACTTCCCAAAGGTCCCACCTCCGAATACCATTACATTGGGAGTTAGGATTTCAACGTGAATTTTGGGTGGGTACAAACATGCGATTGCAATGAACCATACCCAGAGTCTCACTCATACCTGATTTAGAGGACTCAAAAGATGAGATTTGGAGCTTTTTTGAGTTGATTATGTACAGATATTTTAGAGTTAGAGTCATGCTAGAAGAGATTAGACTTTTGGAGATATGGGATAAAGTGAATGTATTTTCCAAGGACATAAATTTTGTTGGGCCAGAGTAGATTATTATGGGTTGAAAAGTGTCACCCAAAAGTCGTGTCTATCAGGAACCTCAGAATGAGACCTTACTTGGGAATGAGGTCTTTGCAGATAGAATTAGTTAATATATAAGGCCATCATGGATTAGGGTGGGGCCCAAATCCAACCTGACTGGTTTCCTTATAGGAAGGCAGTGGTGCAGGGTTCCTGGGTGGCTCAGCCAGTTAAGCACTCAGGTCATGATCCCAGAGTCCTGGGATCAAGCCCCGATGAGCAGGGAGCCTGCTTCTTCCTCTCCAGCTCCCTCTGCTTGTGCTCTCTCTCTGTCAAATAAAAAAAAGAGGTGAGGGGGGCAGTGGTACAGAGACATAGCAGGAAGAAAGCCGTGTGAAGACAGTGGAAGAGACTGGAGCCATGAAGCCACAAGGCAAAAAATGCCAAGGGTGGCTGGCAACCACCAGAAGCAAAGATTCTCCTCCAGATCCTTCAGAGGAAGCAAGGCCCAGCTGATTCCTTGATTCCAGGCTTCCAGCCTCCAGGACTGTGAGAAAATACATTTTTGTTATTGTTTAAAAAAAATGGGAATATGAAAAAATATGCTTATATTTTCAAGTCAAAAAAAGTGAGATGCAGAATAATATATATAGTAGTTCTACCTTTGGTGTAAAAAAGAAGAAAGTTACACACACACACACACACACACACAGATAAACCATAAACTTAAGAAATGATTACATGTAGAGAGTTAGTAAAAGTAAGATGGAAGGAATAGGAATGGGAGTGAGGTTTCTCTGGGTATATCTTTTGATATTACTTAATATTTTTATAACCATGTAAAGGTTTTAAATATTCAATAAATACAATTAAGTCAAAAGAATAAAAAAGGTCTTAAAATTGACTATAAACAGAAATAAATTAATCTAATTTTTATCAAAGTAATAACTGAACAGTGCAGAAAAAAGTAATTCATTTTTGGACATAGTCTCTGACTATATATCCAAAGAAATTATCTGGCCAACTGAGAAAATTTATATATGGGCTGGATATTAGACAATAGTATAGATTTTTTTTTAATTTCTGTATTTCCATTAAAATTTCCCCAGTTTCCATAACATTTCCAAAAAAGTAATTATTAATTATTCACTTTCTAGAGTGATAATAGTATGTGGTATTCTTATTCTTAAGAGATGCATTTTATATATTATAAGGAAAACAATTGCCATAATGCCTACAATTTGCTTTTAAATAGTAAGCCAAATATATATACACACACACACAAAGAAGGAATTATGTCTATTTTTATATAATTGGTATGCATATATAATAAAGTAGAAGGTACATGGTGATCTTTATACTTCTTTATACTTTCTATTCTATATACTATCTATGGGTTTGAACATTTTCAAAACAAAAAGTTGGGGAAAAAATTAATAGGTTAATGTTCATAACCTGGAAGAATTCTGGAATCAGGCAGAGAACACAAATGGAGACAGATACTCCGAGGAGAAAAGGATTCTATTAACTGGGAACAGTTAGTGACAGTTACTGGAAAAATAAAACTAATCCAGGTTTGTACCCCAAAGAGTGGGGTTGTTCACCATATTCATTACATGTAGACTACCAACTCTTTAAGGAGCCTCTCTGGGATCTTTTTTTTTTTTTTTTTAATTCCTATATGCCAGGGATCATACTCATCCCTGGGACTAAAGGATTATAGAGAAAGGGCAGATCCTTCAGAGTTGACAGCAGCCAAGTCTAACTTAACTTGTCAATAGAAGAAAAAAGCAAAGCACCATCATTAAACAGTATAAAACTGTCATCGTAACGCATGATCAGATGAAGCCAACACAGTCAAAATGGATTATGAAGGCAAATGAAAACTAAGAAAACAGAAGGGAAATGTGCCTGTCCTGAGACTGTTGTGCTCAGACCATCTCTTTACTCATCCTGTTCTGAACTCTAATTTGGGGACAAACTGATGCCTGCAGGCCACCTTTCCCAGGTTCCTACATCAGCTAGCTTGCAGCAGACTTTGGCCAATGGAAAATTTTGGAAAGAAAGCAGAGGGCAGGAGACAGGGAAGGAGTATATAAAGCCAGGGTGTTTATACCCTCCTTCCCTGGCTGGGTGGGTTCTTCTGCAGCAGCTGGGTGAATCCAGCCTCCACCAGATAGGCCTCCATGCTTCCAATTCCTAATGTTTGTGCGGAACTCGCTGGGCTCTTCTCGTATCTTCTCTTCCCTTTTTCCCTCTAGCCTAGGGGTTGCTGGAGCCTCCTAGTGTTCCCAGTGGGCTATCTCCCCATTCTCTCCTAGCATGTCAACCTTCCATTTCTTGCTTAAATAATGCCTTTGTAAATTATAATTTACATAATTATAATTATTTTTTCCTCTTTGGATCCTGATGATTCAGAATGTGAGAGGGAAAGAAGAGGTAAAAAGAGAATGAATTATTGGCACAGTCATATATGAAAACACACACAGTAGGTAGAGAATGGCAAATACTCTGAGAGTATTAACCAGTGTACACCATTCTCTTCTACAGAAGCTAGTATTTTTAACTTTTGAGCCTGGCTTTGTTGCCAAATCTCATCAGTCATCTGACAACAACAGCATAATGGTTAAGAATATAAATTCTAGAGCTAGAAAACCTGGGTTTATATCAGCTTTACCACTAACAGCTCTGTCACTTTAGGTAGTTATTTAACCTTTCTGTACCTCAGTTTCCTTATCTGCAAAATGAGGGTAATAATACTATGTACTTCATATAGAGTTAAAATGTGTACAAAGTGAGCACAATAAATGTTCTTTAATTCACTTATTTGGTTTATTTTTACATAGCAAACTTATGAACTGATTACTGTTTACTGTGTTACTTTTTCCATACAATTATTTTCATGTCTGGTCACAGTTTTCAAGGTACTTTATATGTATGCCTTCATTCCACCCAACAATCTAGCTGAGGTAGACTGAATAGGTCATTAGTGAACCATTCTTGGGATCCTACCCTGCTTATTTTTAACACATCCTCCAACTTTGTATGGCAAAAATGACATGTAAAATACAAAAGGCATTTGAAAGCCAACCATTAGGAATATTCTTGTAGTGGCCTTATTAATACTGATATATTTTTAATAAAAAATAAAACCTACATCAAACCAACATCAAGAAAACAAATTGGAGAGAGTAACCAGTTATGAAATCAATAAAGCCGATAAAGAATTTAGAGATGGCTACTCTACAATTTGAAATCCTGTCATTAACCCTGATTTATAAGAATCTGTAGAGAAAACTGACAACTCAGGAGACAACATACTGGAAGGACCTAGAAGAAAGGGAAATGTGGGTGGAAGATAATTCATTAGCTCTGTTATCTCAGTTTAATTCAGTGTAAGGAGTTATTTTATTCATCATTGTTTCCAAGGAAACTATGGTTGACTCATCTCACAGTTCAGTATCTTGCAATCACATATACATGTCATGAACACAACAGTTCTTACTCTACAATTCATCTATGCACTTAATGCCCACATAGCACATACCTTGACAGCATATCCTTTTTTAGTAAAATTGAATTTAACCTGAATGTTTATCTAATGTTTTTGGTCTTATTATTTTCAATGATCCTTTGTTAAAATAAAACCACATTCACTAATAGATGGCCAGATTATACTTATTTGCCTTCTCTTACCATACTGACATACAATATATCACGAAATCACTAATTTAAACAAAAAGGTATTTTAAACCACGAGCCCACAAATTATCAGTACATGCCAATCTTTCTTATATTTTCTCTTGTGTAAATTTCATCGTAAAAAACATAAGTGTAAATATACATAGATGTAAAAGCAAAGGCAAAGTATGAAGATTTTCAAACTGGACTATATGAAAATACCACCACTTATTTGCCATATTTTCCCCAAAGGCACCCAAATTATTAAGAAAAAGCTTCCGGAGTTTTTAAGACACCGGATATTTGAAACCTTGTAAAAGCTGATATTCATGAGGTAGAATATTTCATTTAGGTGTTGTTAGTATTTAGTGCCTGGCCAGACATCATTAAATTAGTGGGAAAAGGTAAAAAATACTGTACAGAAAGAATTACATCACAAAACTCCTTGCCATCAGGTAAAGGTAGTATTAGTGAGTTCAACCTTGATAATGAGGGCATACAGACTGAGCGTTCTCCTTGTCTGCCGGTATTGTGGAACGCCTCCAGGTTCCACTCATCAATCAGAATAGAATACTGCATGACTGCATGAACAGAAAACATTATTCTCAAGGTTTCAGGTGCCTGCAGGAAGATTTTAGAATGTTGTAGTAAAACAAACTTCTTTAAGTTTTAGGGCGGAATTTGTAAATTGCACTTTGAGAGCATACATAGAACATACATATATCATGGGAATTTCCATGAATTATTAATAAGTATCCCAATGCAAAGGGATAACAATTCTAGTGAGGCTCAACATAGGATGACAATCCTGAGTCATAGTCATACAGAAATGATCAGCAGAAACTGAATAATTCAATAAGCAAAAAAGTCACCCTAAACCAGAACAGATGAAATTCTCAAGCTCTCCAAGTATTTTCACAATTCCTGAAATGTGATATTGGGAAATATTTTCAGACCTCTGACTTTGTTGATATCTAAATCTGTCCATATGTATATAGCTAGCTGGTAAGCTTTTTGTTGTTGTTGTTGTTTTAAATATGCTTCATGTAACAGTATAGTCATCTAAATAAGGATCTCATTTCATCACATTTAATCAGTTTAGAAGACCTATTAGTCATTTTCCACTCCCAGATCAATTTATTGTGCTAAATACCCTGGAAGAGACAAGTACACATACTACACATTCCTATTCTACCCAATGCCCCTGTCACCACTGTACAAACTACTCTATATGCTAGGTGGACAGCCTGTCTATACCGAGTGAATCCAAATGTGCTGTTCTGTATTTAAAATCTACTCATTCCACACCTGGATAAAAGGAAGTAACAGGGACCAGATTTACCCAACCACCTGAAACAACTAAAAATATGGTAAAAAAAATTTTTTTTAAAGTTTAAGATGTTGGACATCAGACAACAAAGGACAATGATCCCTAATTGATGGGAAACAAATGAGATGAGCCCTACACTCACCCCTTATTACTGTCTATTGGGTTTCAAAGCTCAGGCACAGGGGACAGGAACCTACACTGAGCACCCTCAAACTTTCCAAGGAGCTTAGGAAGCTTAGGAAGGCCAAAGCAGCCAGTGTTTACAAAGCAGAGTACTTAAAAGGAGAATGCTACACAAAGATTCTTCATAGATCTGCAGAAGTCTGTAGCTTAATATCCATGAACACATGTGTTTGAGGAAACTACCAAAGTTAGAGAATTAACAGGCACAATACCCACAATTCCCACAGGTTCCTGAATAGTTCCTGTTCCCATCAGTCAGAGTCAAAGACCTCATCATTCATAAGCATCAAATTTCATGGAGAACTCAGAAAGGTTTTGCCTCAATAGTGGGGAAAATTTACCCTAGATAACACAATTGCCCTTACCTCGCAAAGCTTAAAAACAAGGCCCCAAAACTGTCTTCAACTAACTAAAATATCTCCTAGTTAAAAACTCAGAAATATTCATAGGACTGCAAAATTATCCACCAACCAACAAGATAAAATTCATAATGAATATCTGATATGTAATTACAATTTTCTATCCAAAGAAGAATATGAGGCATAATGAGGAGAAATTTAATCAATTGAAACTGACCCAGAAACAACACAAATAATAGAATTAGTCAACAAGGACATAAAAATTATAAATGGATTTCATGTGTTTAAGTAGTTAGCGGAAAGATTTAAATGTTAAGTAAAGGCATGGAACATTTTACATATCCACAATTTAAATTCTAGAAATAAAAACTAAAATATTAGAGATGAAAATACCCAGGATAGGATTAAGGACATATTAGACATAGTAGAATATAAGATTAGTAAACTTAAAATATAACAGTAGAAATTATTAAGTATGAAGAACACACACTTAAAGTGTCCTAGGGCTTGTGTAATTGGGAGTTCTCAAAAGGAAGAGGAGAGAAAAAATATTTGAAGAAAATGTAGGCAAATTTTCCAAATTTAATTAAAACTATGAACTCAGCTGGAACAAACAATTCTAAAATTTGTATGGAACCAGAAAAGACCCTGAATAGGTAGGGGAATGTTGAAAAAGAAAACCAGAGCTGGAGGCATCACAATGCCTGACTTTAAACTCTATTACAATGCTGTGATCATCAAGACAGTATGGTACTAGCACAAAAACAGACACATAGATCAATGGAACAGAATAGAGAGCCCAGAAATGGACCCTCAACTCTATGGTCAACTCATCTTTGACAAAGCTGGAAAGAATATCCAATGGAAAAGACAGTCTCTTCAAAAAATGGTGTTGGGAAAATTGGACAGCCACATGCAGAAGAATGAAACTGGACCATTCTCTTACACCATACACAAAGATAAACCCAAAATGGAAGAAAGACCTAAATACGAGACAGGAATCCATCAAAATCCTAGAGGAGAACACAGGCACTAACCTCTTCAACTTTGGCCACAGCAACCTCTTTCAAGACACATCTCTAAAGACAAGGGAAACAAAAGCAAAAATGAACTATTGGGACTTCATCAAGATAAAAAGCTTTTGCACAGCAAAGGAAACAGTCAACAAAACCAAAAAGCAACCTATGGAATGGGAGAAGGTATTTGCAAATGTTTTATCAGATAAAGGGCTGGTATCCAAGATCTATAAAGAACTCATCAAACTCAACACCCAAAAAACAAAAAATCCAGTCAAAAAGTGGGCAGAAGATATGAACAGACATTTCTCTAAAGACAACATACAAATGTCCAATGGACACATGAAAAAATGCTCCACACCCCTTGGCATCAGAGAAATACAAATCAAAACTACAATGAGATACCACCTCACTCCAGTCAGAATGGCTAAAATTAACAAGTCAGGAAACAACAAATGTTGGCGAGGATACAGAGAAAGGGCAACCCTCTTACACTGTTGGTGGAAATGCAAGCTGGTACAGCCACTCTGGAAAATAGTCTGGAAATTCCTCAAGTTAAAAATAGAGCTACCCTACAACCCAGCAATTGCACCATAGGTATTTACCCCAAAGATACAAATGTAATGATCTGAAGGGGCACCTGCATCCCAATGTTCATAGCAGCAATGTCCATAATAGCCAAACTATGGAAAGAGCCGAGATGTCCATCGACAGATGAATGGATAAAGATGTAGTATATATACATATGTGTGTGTATATATGTATATATGTATATACACACAATGGAATATTATTCAGCTGTCAGAAAGGACGAATACTTACCATTTATATTCATGTGGATGGAACTGGAGGGTATTATGCTAAGTGAAATAAGTCAATCAGAGAAAGACAATTATCATATGGTTTCACTCATATGTGGAATATAAGGACTAGTGCAGAGGATCATAGGGGAGGGGAGGGAAAATGGAATGGGAAGAAATCAGAGAGGGAGACAAACCATGGGAGACTCTGGAAAACAAACTGAGGGTTGCAGAAGGGGAGGTGGGTACAGGGATGGGGTAACTGGGTGATGGGCATTAAGGATGGCATGTGATGTAATGAGCACTGGGTGTTATACGCAGCTGATGAATCATTGAACACTACATCAGAAACTAATGATATACTATATGTTGGCTAATTGAATTTAAATTAAAAAAACCTATAAACTCACAAACCCAAGAAGCTCAACAAACCTCAGGCACAAGAAACAAAACGAAAACTACACCACAGTAAATCATAATCAAATTACTTAAAGCCAGTGATAAAAAGAAAACCTTAAAAGCAACCAGAAGGGAAAAAAAAAAAAAACACACACTTATGTATAGAGAACAAAGATTAGAATGACAAGAGCCTTTTGACTGGAAATAATCCAAACCAGAAGACAGTAAAACCACCACTGGGAAGTACTGAAAGAACGGGAAAACTGCCAACCTAGATTATAGGAACAGTAAAATGTTTTTTTTTTTTTTCATAAACAAAGGTGAAATAAAGACTTTTTCAGATATATTAAAGCTAAAAGAATTCATTACCAGAAAATCCACGCTATAAAAAATGTTAAAGGATATCCGTTAGTAAGAAGGAAACACCAAAAGAAAATCTGTATCTACACATACAAAAAAATGAAATAGTAACTACATGGATAAACATAAAAGTTTTTTTTTTTTTTAGTTTCTTGAAATATAATTGTTTAAATGAAAAAAAAACAGTGCACTGTGTGATTCATTATATATGTAGAAGCTAAATGTATGACAATAATAGTGCAGAGCCTAGAAGGGGAAAATGCAGTTATCCTATTGTATGGATTTTATATTACTCATGGAGTGGTATACTAGCACTTGAAGGCAGACTTTGAAGTTTAAAAGGAGTACTATAAAACCTAAAGCAACCCCTAACACAAGCCAACAAAGGGGATGGTGGTGAACGGAATCATAGATAGTTAAGTGATCCAAAAGAAAACAGGCAAAGGGAAAAGGGATAAAAATAAAAGATGAGACAAATTAAAAACAAATAGCAGAAATATAAATTTAAACCAAACCATATAAATAAATACATTAAATATAAGTAGCTTATTCCTAATGTGAGTGGGTTTCCTCCCATCAGCCTGAATAGAACAAAAAAAAGCTGACCCTTTCTAAGAGAGAATTCTTCCTGCCCGACTGCCTTTGAACAGAGACATGAGCTTTGTCCTGTCTTGGGACTCGAACTGAAACACTGGCTCTTCTTGGGTACAGAGTCTGTCAGCCTTGGACTGGAATACACCATCAGTTCCCCTGGCGCTCAGGCCTTCAGTCTCTAACTGGACAATGCCAGAGGGCTTTCCTGGGTCTCTAAGCTTGCTGACTCACCCTGCAGATCCTGGCACTTGCTAGCCCTCATAACTGCATGAGACCAGTACTTATTATACCTCTTCTAAAATATATATATATATATTATTGTTACCAATAAGGTTTTATATATACACATGTTTATACACACACATACCCCTACATATATACATATATGGTTTCTGTTACTGACTGCTTCATTTCTCTGAAGAACTTGGGAGAACCCATGAGGAGCCCTGACTCAACACCATGTTAACACTACTCAAAATTTTTAAAAGTGGTTTAGTACATTAACAGCAAAGTGGATTTAAGAGCATAAGATATTACAAAGAATAGAGGATCATTTCATAATAATAGAGGTCAAATTAAGAGGCATAATAATCCTAAATATTTATGTTTCTAATACAGAACTTCAATATATATGAAGAAAAAACTGATAGAAGTGCAAAGAGAAATAAATTCACATTTACAGTCTAGGATTTCAACACCACTCTCTCAATAATTAATAGAAGAAGAGGCACTCACCCATATCCGCAGGGTCAGTTGTTCCTCCCGTGGTAGTGAGGTGTCTAGAATTCACTCCAGGAGGCCACTGCTGCTGGTTCCCGGAGTCTGTTTCCTTAATAACAGCCTCAGGGTATTGCTCGCCATTTCTGACCGGACAAACTGCCAGCCTCCTGTAGGTAGAGCTGTTCCCTTCACCCAGGAAATGTTCTATTTTGAACAGCACAGGGCCTGGTCCAGGTTGGTGGAGTCTATCGTTTCCCAAGAGGGCAAACAGCATTTGGTTGGAGTCCGCAGAGGGAGCTTTGTGGCTGCTGGGTGCTGAGCATCAGAAGAAGCTTCAAGAATGGTGCAGTCAGGCCACAGATGCCGCTGCCTTGACCACTCATCCCATGGGGAGCTGAAGCTCTTGGGAGTTCCATAGGAACCACCTGAGTAAGAGAAGCAGTAACCGAACACTTGAAACTATCAACCCCCCTGACCTAATTTACCTTTATTTTTTTTTAATTTTTTATTTATTTATTTGACAGAGAGAGACACAGTGAGAGAGGGAACACAAGCAGGGGGAGCGGGAGAGGGAGAAGCAGGCTTCCCACGGAGCAGGGAGCCTGATGCGGGGCTCGATCCCAGGACCCTGAGATCATGGCCTGAGCCGAAGGCAGACGCTTAATGACTGAGCCACTCAGGCGCCCCTAATTTACCTTTAGATAACACTCCCTCTAACAACAGCATGGCACTTATTTCTCAAGAAAAACAGAACATATACCAAGATAGAACATATGCTGGTCCACAAGTCTCAATAAATCTTTAAGAATTCTATTTTCTGACCAAAATGAAAAATTAGAAATAAATAACAAATTCATCTGGAAACGCCTAAATATTTGGAAACCGAATAACATACTTCAAAATAACGCATGGGTCAAAGAATAAACCAAAAAGCATGCAAGAAAGTATTTTAAACTGAATGAAAATGAGAAGACAACATATCAGAATTTGTAGGATGCAACTTAAGCAGTGATTAGAGGAAAACTTATAGCATGAAATGCCTATATTAGAAGAGAAGAAAGGTCTCAAATCAATGACCTCACTACACACCTTCCACTAGAAAATGAAGAGAGCATAAACAGAAAGCAAGCATAAGAGAGGAAATAATGAAGGTCAGAGCGGACATCAATGAAAATAGAAAACAGAAATACAATAGAGAAAGTAAGAAAACCAAATCATTACAGATGCTATAAATATTTAAAAGTAACTATGGAATATTATGAGCTACTTTATGCCAATAAATCTGGCAACATAGGAAATGAAGAGATTCCTTGGGGGACAAAATAACAATGCTTACTCATGAAGAAGTAGTTGAATAAATCTATTAAACTATCTGAATTGGATGTGCAGTTTAAAATCCTATCAAAAGTAAACTATTCACAGACGGCATGATCATATATGTAGAAAACCTGATGCAGCCTTCAAAAAAGTGACTAGAACAGTAAATGAATTTAGCAAGCTTTCAGAATACAAGATCAGTGTATAAAAAATTTTATTTCCATATACTAGTGATGACCATTTGGAACTTGAAATGTTAAAATCATATTTATAATAACATCAAGAAATATGAATTAGTTTTGGATATATCTAACTTAAGTGCATAAGAATTTTACATGAACCCAATATAAGATGACAAAATAAAAGAAGACCTAAGTAAATGGAAAGGTATACATGTTCACAACTTAGAAGGAAATTTGTTTAGGATGGCAATCCTCCCAAAACTGATACATAGATTTAATGCAGTGTCAATTAAAATTCTAACAGACTTTTCTCTAGAAATTGATGATCTAATTCTAAAATTCATATGGAAATGCAAAGGACATAGTATATAGTCAAAACACCTTTGAAAAAAAGAATTGAGGAACTTATTTTACGTGATTCACAGACATGATAAAACTATAGTAAAAAGCACGACAGCACAGTATTTGTGTCAAGGTAGACAAGTAGATCGATGGCAGACATTTAGAGTCCAGAAAGAGAGTCACACATATATAGTAAATTGATTTTCAAGGAAGAAGTAAAGGTATAACAATGGAGAAAGAGTAATCTTTCAATATATTGGGCTGGAACAATTAGATATCCATATATATAAACAAAACAAATTCCTCAATCTATCCTCACACTACATGAAAATGTTAATGTAAAATGATTCATGTACCTAAAGGGAAAACTTAAAATTATAAAAGTTCTAGAAGAAAGCACAGGAAAAAATGTGATCCTGTATCCCTTCAGAACAGAGTTCTTAGATAATCTAACAAAAGTATGACCCACAAAAGAAAAAATTACAAATTGTATTTCATTAGAATTAGGAATTTCCGATCTTTGAAACATACTGTTAAGAGAAGGAAAAGACAAGCCACAGACTGGGATAAAATACGTGCAAACTATGAATCTAAGAAAAAATTTGAATCTAGACTATATAAAGGATTCTCAAAACTCAAATATTATTCAGCCATAAAAAAGGCTTGAAGACTATTACATGCAAGGACTTGAATGAACTTTGAAAACGTTATGCTAAATGAAAGGAATCAGAAAAAAAAGTCACATATCAAATGATTCCATAGATATAGAATGTCTAGATTATGTAAATCCACAGAAATAGAAAGCAGATTAGTGAGTGCCAGAAGATGGGCTGAAGAGATAATTGAGAGTGACTGATGTGGAGATTCTTAACCTTTTTTTTTTTTTTAAGATTTTATTTATTTATTTATTTGAGAGAGAGAGAGAAACACCATGAGAGGGGAGAGGGTCAGAGGGAGAAGCAGGCTCCCCGCTGAGCCGGAGCCCGATGTGGGACTCGATCCCAGGACTCCAGGACCATGACCTGAGCCGAAGGCAGTTGCTTAACCAACTGAGCCACCCAGGCGCCCCTGATGTGGAGATTCTTTATGGGATGAAGGAAATGTTCTGAAATAGATTGTGGGAATAGTTGTACAACAATGGTGAATATACTAAAAAACACTAAATTACACATTTTATATGGTGAATTTTATGTTATGTGGATTATTTCTTAATACTAAAAATTTTAAAAATCAAAAGCTCAATAATAGGGGTGCCTGGGTGGCTCAGTTGGTTGGGCAACTGCCTTCGGCTCAGGTCATGATCCTGGAGTCCCTGGATCGAGTCCCGCATCGGGCTCCCTGCTCGGCAGGGAGTCTGCTTCTCCCTCTGACCCTCCCCCCTCTCATGTGCTCTCTGTCTCTCTCATTCTCTCTGTCTCAAATAAATAAATAAATCTTTAAAAAAAAAAAAAAAAAAAAAAAAGCTCAATAATAATAAAACAAGTAACCCCACTTAAAAAATAGACAAAAACTTTGAACAGACCCTTTCCAAAGAAGATATATGCATAGCAATAAGCACAGGAGCAGTTGCTTAGCAAATTAGTAATTAGGGAAATGCAAATTAAAACCACAAAGAGACAGCACAACACACACCTGAGTGGCTAAAATTAAAAACACTTGACCTTACCAAGTGTTATCAATATAAAACAACCGAAATCCGCACATACTACATGTGGGAATGTTAAATGTTTCAACTGCTTTGAAAAAAAAGTTCGGTAGTTTCTTAAAAATTTAAACGTACATCTACCATATAACCTAGTCATTTCATTCCTGGTATTTACCCAAGTCCAATTAAATATATGTATGCCCATAAAAATACCTGTACATGAATGTGAAGAATAGAATTACTTTTAATTATCCCAAACTGGAAAAAATCCAAGTGTCCCATACATCCAACTGTTGAAATGTGAATGAATAAAATATCATGGCATATCTATAAAATATAATATTACTTAGCAATTAAAATACATAAACTAGTGATGCACATAATAATGGGTAAATAGCAAAATAATTACACAAAATGAAAGAGCCAGGCAAAAAAGAGTATATACTCTATGACTCCACTTATATAAAATTATAGTATATACAAACTCATTTTGTTTTGCCTGAGGACAAGACAAGTGTTGCCTGAGGACAGGGACTAGGAGAGGCAAAATTTGGAAGCAAGAGATTACAAAGGGATATGAGGAACTTTTAAAAATTTTTTTTAATTTAAATTCAATTTAATTAACATACACTGTATTATTAGTTTCAGAGACATAATTCAGTGACTCCTCAGTTGCACATAACACGTGATGCTCATTACTTCAGGGGCCCTCCTTAATGCCCATCACAGTTACTCCATCCTCCCCACCACCCCCTCCAGCAACCCTCAGTTTGTTTCCTATAGTTAAGAGTCTCTTATGGTTTGCTTCCCTTTCTGTTTTCATCTTATTTTATTTTTGCTTCCCTTCCCCTATGTTCATCTGTTTTGTTTCTTAAATTCCACAAGACAGTGAAATCATATGGTATTCGTCCTTCTCTGAACAACTCATTTCACTTAGCATAATACCCTCTAGCTCCAACCACGTCATTGCAAATGCAAGATTTCATTTTTTTGATGGCTGAGTAATATTCCATTGTATATATATTCCACATCTTCTTTATCCACTCATCTGTCAATGGACATCTGGGCTTTTTCCATAGTTTGACTATTGTGGACATTGCTGCTATAAACATTTGGTGCACTTGCCCCTTCGAATCACTATGTTTGTAGCCTTTGAATAAATACCTACTAGTGCAATTGCTGTGTTATAGGGTAGCTCTATTTTTAACTTTTGAGGAAATGCCATACTGTATTCCAGAGTGGCTGAACCAGTTTACATTCCCACCAACAATGTAAGAGGGTTCCCCTTTCTCTGCATCCTCGCCAACATCTGTTGTTTCCTGAGTTAACTTTAGCCATTCTGATATCTCATTGTGGTTTTGATTTGTATTTCCCTGATGCCAAGTGATATTGAGCATTTTTCATGTGTCTGTTGACCATTTGTATGTCTTCTTCGGAGAAATGTCTGTTCATGTCTTCTGCCCATTTCTTGACAGGATTTTTTGTTTTTTGGATGTTGAGTCTGATAAATTCTTTATAGATTTTGGATACTAGCCCTTTATCTGGTAAGACATTTGCAAATATCTTCTCCCATTCTATAGCTTGCCTTTTAGTTTTGTTGACTATTTCCTTTGTTGTGCAAAAGCTTTTTATCTTGACGAAGTCCCAATAGTTCATTTTTGCTTTTGTTTCCCTTGCCTTTGAAGATGTGTCTAGCCAGAAGTTGCTATGGCCAAGGTCACAAAGGTTGCTGCCTAGGTTCTCCTCTAGGAAGGGATATGAGGAACTTTTAACAGTAAAGCATGTGTTCATCATCCTGATCATCGTGGTAGTTTATTGGCATACAAATATATCAAATTTTATCAAATTGCACTTTTTAAATGTGTGCAGTTCATCACATGTCAACCTCAGTAAACTATTAAACTAAATTAATTTTTAAAATGGAACCAATAGATTGATTTAGTCTCTAGAGATAGAATATCGTGGATGCTTGGGGCCAGAGTAGATGCCATTTTAGTCAAGTACTATGTGTAAACCAACATTAACAGGGTGCCAATTCTAAGATTCTCATTTTGGAAGTCAAGCTGCAGCAAAGAAAAGGGAAACAATGTGCTAAAATAAATGAAAGACAACTCAGACACAAAATAAAACAGAATGCAAGAAAAGATGTTGCATGATTTCAGTTTAAGTATAGCCAAGCTAAACTTGGTTTCTTGAGATTCTCTTATTTTGCTTAGCTTCTTTGGGGGGATTCCATCCCTTGAAATCAAACTATCCAGGACTGGAACATTTTCTATTAAGCCATTTATTTTCAAGCCTGGAACACAATAACAAGTAAGTAGGTTACTGAACTGCTTATTTGTTCCAGATAAGTAAGTAGGTTACTGAACTGGTAGACAGTCTAGACTATTTTGGCCAAGATTTTATTGATAAATGCCTTGTTTGAGTTCCCTAAGAAAGAGACCTTGAGACTAGGATTCAAGTGAAAGTGATTTATTTACGAGGTGATCCTAGAAAGGGGACCCTAGGTAGTGAGAGAGGGAAGGGAAGGTGGGCAATAAAGGATATGCTATCAGGCTAGTTACCTCTGTGACACTGGGGCTTAATACCACTAGGTAAACCTCAATGTTAGTGCTGAAAATGCACCTTAGAATTGGCCCAAGCCAGGGGCAAGAGAACGAGGGGATTTATAGAGTAATTCCCATTGGTAATTGGTTGAGAAATGCTTGGGGGCTGTGGAGCATTAATTCTAACACCCTTTCACTATGACCTTAGGCAGAATGGTCTCTGGCTTCAAGAGATGACTCTCATGCAGTTGGAAGGAGGACTGGAGGGCTCTGCAGTGATAAGGCCCAAGGGGATTGTGTCAGGGGGCAAATGTCATCTGCTCTGCCCAAGTAGGACAAATCAGGCAAAACATCATTGCTTACAGAATTTTGCTTGAAGAAGACATATTCCCATCTGGAACTGCTGCATATTACACCTTCCCTTGCTCTCTCCACTGAACTAATCTGGTTCTGTATTACCAGTAGGGTAAGATCCAAAGTTGGTGGTGTGGTACAACAGGTCCCTCATTAGATATACCTGACCTACTTCATCAATCATCTTTTACATGGTTCTGCCATGTATAATACATTGAACTACCTGCAGTTCCTCAAATACACAATAATTCTGCATAGCAATACGACTTTAAATATGCTGCTCCCAGCAACTAGAAATACCTTTCCTCTATGATGAAGTCTTACTTACGTTTCAATATACAACATGAGTATTGCCTTCTTTATGCAACTTCTACCTGAATACTCCAAGTGTCTGCCTCCTCTCTGTGTCTGTGTATATTCTTGAGATAGCACTTGTATTATGATTATGGATTCATTGCTCTATTACACTAGATTGTGAACTCCCTGGAGACAGAGATTATTGTATTCATCTTCTTAGCTCCAGTGGTTGGCATAACACTGTGCATATTGCAAATGCCTAAGAACTTTTATTGAATTGTTTATGATTCCAGTAATTGGAAATAACATCAATAAATTAGTTAAATAAATGGCAATACATTTAAAGAATAGAATATTTTGCAGCTTTTACATAGAATCAACTAGTGTCATGAGTATGGATATGCAAAATAAACCAAAATATATAACAAATGTTCAAACATCATGTTAAATGAGAGGAGTAAGTTATAAAATGCTATACACATAGCATAATCTATAATATTTTGGTAAATATATATATATATTATATGCATATATGATGTATATTATATGAATATTAAAATATGAAAAAACTATATACCAAACTGTTAAAAATGATAATGCCTGAAAGGTAGAGTTATGGAACATATACATTATACTTACAACTCTGTGTTGTTTTAATTTTTTTTATAACAAGAAGATAATCAGCTTTATAAGAAGAAAATAGCAATAAGGATAAATATACATAAAATAACACTTCATCAAGATGTTTGGAAACAGTAATGTGAGGGACCAACTCAATTCTTTTTAAATCAGACAATCTTAGAAGCTTAAGTTCCTTTTAATAGAGATTCCTTTTAGATAGAAAAAGAAAGGTGATGGTGAAATCATAGTGAGAAGCCTATAAATGTCACCTGAAAGCATTTTATATATTTCAGGCTGAGATAGAGAAGATTTAGGTGGGGAGCATAAGCTGTCTTCAAATTCATGAAGGGCTACTTTATGGAAGAGGTATTAAATATGTCCTGTTTTGCCCTTGGGTTTTACTAAGATCAGTGTATGAAACTTGTAGACAGAAAAATTTAAATTTGGTATAAAAGGAGATCTTTTCTTTTGTCAGAATTCTACAAAGATAGAAAGATTCGGCCCCATGGCTTCCTGATTTTCACAATCCCTGAAGTTATTCAAACACAGTATGGAAAAACACATGTTAGAGCACTTGTGCAGAAACTCACAGCCTCCTTGGAAGGGGGTTTAAATACCCTCTAGGCTCCCTTCCAGCACTGAGGTTATGGTATTGTGAGATCACAAGTTTGCAAAAGAGTTCAAAATTATTAGGACATGAAAAGCATTTCTACAAAAAAAATTATTATTTTCTTTATTAAATTTGGCTCAGATTACACAGCAAAAGCAAAATGAAAGGAAGTCTGGAGACATGGTTCTGTTCCAAACTTTCCAATAAATTCATTCATTCATAAATTCAAAATTTATTGAGTGTTAGCTATGTGTCAAGGACTTACATGGGAAATATAAAGGAAAAAAAAGCATAGTCCAAGTCATTTGTATTCTTTTTTTTTTTTTAAGATTTTATTTATTTATTTGACAGAGAGAGAGACAGCGAGAGCAGGAACACAAGCAGGGGGAGTGGGAGAGGGAGAAGCAGGCTTCCCGCAGAGCAGGGAGCCCGATGCGGGGCTCGATCCCAGGACCCTGGGATCATGACCTGAGCCGGAGGCAGACGCTTAACGACTGAGCTACCCAGGCGCCCTCAAGTCATTTGTATTCTGAAGGGGAAAAACTTATTATAATAAAGCCCAACATGTGAATCAATAGAGGTACATACTGTTGAGTGGTGTTATAGAGGGGAGAAAGGACCTTTTCAAGAATTTCCAAAAGGTGTATGGGTAGAGGAATGCAGAAGCAGCATGCAAGTGTATGAAAAAAAACCTGTAGATTTGAAGAAGTGTTTAGTGTAAGTTTATATTAATATTAATAATTAATATTGCTAGAGCTGAGAATTCAAGTAGTAGAAGATGAAACTAACCAAGTCAAAGTCAGATTGAAGAGGATTTTAAGTACCATTCTAAAAAATTGGGACTTTTCTTTGGAGACAATTGAGAGCCATAAAAAGGATTTTAATCAAAGAAATGATATCAGTTCTGCACTTTAGAAATAATTACCTGTCATCAAATTGAAGGAAGAGATGGTGGAAATTTAGATAAGAAAAGGAAAGCCAATCAAGAGAATATAACTGACTTTCCAAGGAGTGGCCAAGGAAATGGAGACAAATGAAAAGGAAAGAAGAGCCAATAAGAAGAGAGAATCAACAAGACTTAATGAGAAGTTGAATGTGTTGTTGAGGGAAGTACAGATGGTCCCCAACTTAACAATGGTCCCTAACTTAGGATTTTGTCAATTTTACAATGGTGCAAAAGTGATACACATTCAGTACAAACCATATTTCAAGTTCAGAATTTTGATCTTTTCTGGGGGCTGGTGATATTCAATATGATCCTCTCTGGTGATGCTAGGCAGTAAGCTGTAGCTCTCAGGCAGTCACAAGATCATGAGGGTAAACAACCCATACACTTGCAAACATTCTGTACCCATACAACCCTTCTGTTCTTCACTTACAGTACAGTATTCAATAAATTATTTGAGATATTCAACACTTTATTATAAAATTGGTTTTGTATTAGAAGATTTTGCTCAACTGTAAGCTAATGTGTGCTCTGAGCACATTTAAGATAGGTTAAGCTAAGCTATGATGTTTAGTACATTAGGTATATTAAATGCACTTTTGACTTATAATATTTTCAACTTATGATGAGTTTATTGGAACATAACCCCATCATAAGTTGAGAAAGATCTGTAGGAAAATTATATAGGGCTTCAATGACTCTGGGTTTTACAGCTGGATAGATTATCAAGATAAAGAAGGCAGAAAGAGAAGCCATTTCTGGGCAAAAGTAAGAAATAAATACAAAACAGCAAACATTAAGAACACAAAATCTTCTGTTGGAATTATTAAGAGAACTAATGGAGATGTGCTGGACATACTAGGAGATATAGTTCTGGAGCTCCATTTAAAGATCAGAACTAGAGCCACATATCTGGGGATCTTCAAAACATGGATGTTAGAGGAATCTATGGATATGGATGAGATTGCCAGACATAGAAGATATAACAAGAGGAGGGGAGAAGGCAATCTCTAGACCTCATACATTTAGGAGAAAGCGGCAAAGGCAAGGTAAAGGTAATGGGTCAGATACCAGGACTGACCCCACAATGGAAAGCAAACTGCAATGGTAGATAAATCATAAAAGGCAACTTTTTAAGAACTTCAATAAGACAGAAAGAAAGTAAATATTCATCAGCACCTAAAACAAAATGAAAAGGGGTATCTAAATGGTACATAGAAGACTGAAGCTATCTTCACTTCAAGAGTATTTGTTTAATGTAGGTGACATGGCACTCGGTTTTTATATCCTCTCAAGGTGCAAGGGACAAAAGACAAAACCTAGAGCAAGCACAGTTTGGGCATTTATAATAATCACTCCTATCCAGCTGAGTTCTCCATAGTATCCCATCCTCAGAATAAGAGTAAACAAAAATAATTTATCCCCTCCCAAAAAAAGATAGGAAGGAAATTTTCCATCTTAAACTTTGATGCTAAGTGGAGAGAGGGAAAAAAAAAAAGTTCCCTTAAAATTCCTAAGCACAAGCTAGGCCTTACGCATAATACCTATGTTTTCCAGAAGTCCTCATGCAGAGAATTTAGTTTCAAATGCTTCCCAGCCCCAGAGAATCAGGAAGAACAAGCATAGTCCTCTCTGGAGGAATCCACTCATCTAGGCCTTAGATAAATCCTACTGAAAAATTCCAAGAAATATAAAACCAACAGAAATCACAAAATGTACAGAGAAAATATAGACTTATTTGATATGCAGGAGACACAGCAGCAGAATCAGGTCTACAATATTTCATATACTGGAACTGCCGAGCAACTAAATATAAAATAAGTAGAATGAAAATGGTTAAACAAGTAAAATCATTTTAAAATATGATAAAAGATTAAAACTCCAGAAAATGACCAGACATATTTACAAAAGAAATTCAAATAGGCCTTCTAGAAGTTAAAGATATAATAAAATACATTTACTTGTGAATTTCAAATAAAGTTGGCAGTTGACTAACTGCGTATCTCTCCCTTCTGAAACCCTGTTGACAAGTTCAGTCAGCCCAGTGAGAACAGGAGAATGAATGGTATCAAGATTTTAGAAAATCTGAGAAAAGCTGGAAAATTGCTAGACAAGTAGTAACAGATGGAGGTGAGCCAGGAAAGCTGAGTCCTAAATTGGAAATGGGAAAAGCAGAGAACTCAACTGATTTCATACTTCAGAATTCCCAAAAAGCTCAAAAATCCTGGCTATGCCACTTACCCACGGAAATGGGATGTTGCTGGAAATATAAGAAAAAGAGGATTTTTTTAGATATATTAAGAAGTTAATTAGATTCTCCAGATTTCCTTCCTTGCTCCACACAGGTGCTTTCATTTCTAAGACCGCTGAGTCTCTTATTTTGAGATATTAGACAGAGGTGAAGGTAGGGCAGTGTTTAAAAAACATAATATCAAAACAGAAATTTAAGAAATTAAGTAAAGTTAAACATGTCGTTTGCTAAGAGACAGCCCCATTCCCAAACTCCTTCCCCATTCCACACTCTAAACCCTACACCTCTCACCCTACATGGCTCCCAGAATGCTTGTTGGTAATTAGGTCTTTACCCTCAAAAGAAATCTGGGAAATCTAAAAACCTTAAATGAAAGACCTAAGATTATGATATCAGAAGTTTCACAAACAAAACCACATGACCTTCCAATGAAGCTTACAGAGAATAGTTCTCAAAGGCTTTCACCATCCTTAACCATGTGCAGACACCCAAAAATTAGCACACATCTTGGGAAAGCCTCTAACACAGAGGCAGAGACAAAAGCAAACATACAGGAAGGATTACCCTGATGGAACAGAGAGGATACAAGAAAAGAAACCTCAATAACATAATAATTAATATCCTTAAGTAAACAGGAAAGATGACAAACCCAAAAATAAGAATATAATGCAATATAAAGGAATGCTCAGGAGAATAAAAGGAAGCTCTCAGTGATTAAAAATATAGCAGAAATAAGAAACCTTATAGAAGTGCTGAAAGATGGAGTCAAAGAAATATCTGAGCAAAAAGAATAGGATAATATATATATACATATATATATATATATATATGTATACATATATTAGAAAACCAATTCAGGAGATGTAACTTCTACATAACCGGAGTTCTAAAAAGAGAGAAGAGAGAAAACTGAAGGGAGGTAATCGTCAAAGAATTAACTCCAGAATATTTCCTACAACTGAAGGATCTGAGTTCCTACATCATAAGGAGCCTTTAACAGCTAAATTCTCAACTTTTATCATAAGAAGTCAACAAATAATCCCTAAACTGTCCAATGATAAGGATGCATTATAACCTATTATTTGGAACTACCCAGAGAAATGCCAAAATAATCAGTTAAGAAATCAAAAATAATTGTTCTTGAGAATAGGGAAATGCAAAGGGAGAGGCCCTGGGGACTGTTATTTCCACAGTTTGTAGAATCATTTGATTTTTTTATGCAGATTTATTAGATAAAAATAAAAACTGAAAATGTAAAATAATCCTGAATGGATAGGTTTAATAGCAGCTTCAAACAATACAGATGCAAAATAGAACTAACTAGAAAAAAATATTCAGAATGCAGCAAAGAGAGATAAAGTGACAGAAAATATAAGAGAGAGGTTAAGACACAAGAACATGCATGAAGGCCTAGCATATGCCTAATTGGAGTCCCAGAAAAACAGAGATAATAAGGGAGAAGCGCTACTTGAAACAATAACGACTGAGGTTATTTTTTAGAACTAAGGGAAGACCCCATGCTCGACTTTAGAAATCCCAAAGAAAGTTCAGAGATAAACCAGGAGTGAGGGTGCAATGGAATCGAAAGGGATACGAATTTTCTAGGATAAGCCCTGGATCCACAATTCTGGTTACTAATCTATCCTGTCAGCATTTCTTGACTAAAATGTATTAACATATTTAATTGGACTTTTTAAAGAGCTGATTTGCTTTGGGCAAAATATCTCAATATCTCAATGTAAGTAACACATACACATGTATAAGCTGACACCACGCAGACTATTTTGTGGACCAACATTACTGGTAAACTCAACCAGAATGATCAAACTTCTTTCTGAATATAGAAATTGCTTCATAGCTAAAGAGAAAATTCGTTTTCTCTTTTGGCAGACTCATTAGGCAATGTTGCCTGAGATACAAAGGAAAAGCAGCTTGAAACATATTTAAGTTATGTATATATAATGTCACCGCGACTTATTGAAGAACAAAGGCACCAGGGAAACAGTCCTTTGTTTTGCTTACATAATAAAAACCAGTCTAACTCATTCAACATATTAAATTAGCTATTTTGGCATTATGTAGACAAAAACCTTGGTTACTTAATTACAGAGTTAATTTCCTTTTGTCTTTCCTTAGCAACCTGTTTTCTGTCTATTATCTAATTGTTATTAGTTTCTTCTTGGATGACCAGGTACAATTTAGACAGTAAAAGTATCATTTCAAAGTGGCTAACCCACATCACACTGTAATGAAATCCTTTGCCCTCAAGATTTTATATGATTTAAAAATGTAATAGACATGGCAATTGGAATTATGTGAAAGGCACAGGCAATGAAGAAACATCTTTAAAAAAGAAAGGATTCATTTCTTTGTGAGCTAATTTAAAGCAGTTCTTTAGGGGTTAGCACATGTGACTGAAACATTGTCTTGACAGCAAATGCTGCTTGTTAAAACTTCACAAAATGTGGTGCAATGCAAAACATAAGAATAACTGTCCTAGGGGCGCCTGGGTGGCTCAGTCGTAGAGCGTCTGCCTTTGGCTCGGGTCATGATCCCGGGGTCCTGGGATCGAGCCCCACATCGGGCTCTCTGCCCCGTGGGAGGCTTGCTTCTCCCTCTCCCACTCCCCCTGCTTGTGTTCCCTCTCTTGCTGTGTCTCTCTCTGTCAAATAAATAAAATCTTAAAAAAAAAAAAAAAAAGAATAACTGTCCTGATGCACTAGGATGTAGGGTGGGGATGGGAAGTGGGAATAAGACCTGTGAACAAGTGACAAGCCTTTCTTGGAAGGAGGTTGCTAATCAAACACAGTAATACTGGTCCTGGGTAAGATGTTAGTTTAGGGGGCGCCTGGGTGGCTCAGTCGTTAAGCGTCTGCCTTCGGCTCAGATCATGATCCCAGGGTCCTGGGATCGAGTCCCACATCCGGCTCCCCGCTCTGCGGGAAGCCTGCTTCTCCCTCTCCCACTCCCCCTGCTTGTGTTCCTGCTCTCGCTATGTCTCTCTCTGTCAAATAAATAAATAAATTAATTAATTAATTTAAAAAAGATGTTAGTTTAGCGAACACTTCCTCAAAGGACATTTTATAGACAATAAGAGCTCGCACGGTGCCTATATTTCATGACTTTTGTATCATCAAATCTACATGGTGAAAAAAAATAGCTTCTTCACTTGCAGGAGAGTATTATAGTCAACTTTCTTTTGTAAATGTTCTTCCAGGCTGCTCAGAGTATTATCTTGAATGATGCAAATATCTCCTGTGACTTTTTAAGTTGGGCATTTGGGGGATTGCCTTTCTTTTCTGATGCTGAAAAGGGCACACTTTTCTGTTGCTGGTACCTCTGTTTACTTCTTGTTCTTCAAATAAACATTTTAAGTGTAAATGGAATTAGAAAACCACCTTATTTCTTTTTGCTTCAGTGAGGTGACTCCGTGGTGCAGAAGAGTTGACTAAATTACTCTAACGTTCAAGTTAAGAGGCACAGCACTTTGTCTGGGGAATGCCATGTGATATTCCCCAAGGAGATGGCAGGAGGCATGAATAATGTCCATTCAATTGAAAGTTGCAGTTGAAGTAAATGGATTGTTAATGAATTTTGCTATTTATCTTTGTTTTGTTTTGGCCTTAGTCGATGCAGATAAGCAGTCAAGATGATGAGCAGTGGGTCTTCGCTGATTCTATTGAAAATCTAATTAAAGGTTCTTCTCATCTTAGATTATATTGGAATTCTAAAACATAGGGATGCTTCCATTAGTTAGGACCACCATAATTCACAGCAGTGCTAGGAGAGGTGGTGTTTAATTGCTTGTCAATAGGCTGTTGTTTAATGTTATTCACCTCAAATCAAACTTGCTCAAAGACAAATGTTCACACTTTTATTAGCTGTACTCTGTGACACAGCATCCAAATAAACTGAGGATTAATAAATCAAAGTGAAGGGATTTGAACAGCAACATCAACTTTTCTGGGCATCCATGATACTCAAATGCATACTTTTTATTAAAATTCTCAAAAAGTAAAATGACATTATTTGAAGGCATGAAAACAAATTCTTTGCCATTATTCTGAACACACCACCATTTTTAGTGTTATTTTGCATGTGGAAAAGTAGAACTCCTCTTTTCACTCCTAATTTCCAGTGCGTCTATATTGCACCAGGTATATTCTCGTTATACACACATCTTTGACACCAACCCTCCCCCTAGGCAGATTATATCTAGTTTACTTTTGCATTCTCATTTAAAACTAAGTGGTAACATAAAGCAGTTACTTCCCAGTGTGTGGAGACTGTGAAAGACTGAATATTGAATAGATAGGTGGCAATGTCGGAGGTTTGCCCATCAGCATCAAGGGAGTCAGGAGAGGCCGGCCAGCGTTTGCCCCCGGCTTCTGACACAGCATCTCACTTGAGTTCTTACTTTTCCTCTTGTTTTGTTGCTCTTTCACCTTCTCCTAATTTCTTTAGGCCAACAAGAATGTATGAGCACCCATTCTGTGCAAATTAGGGATACACTAATTGTACACATGGTTTCGTCCCTCATTAAAGTTCCTGCTGGGTATGGAAGATAATGGATACAAATATGAATAATTTAGAGTAAAAAGTTACATCCTAAGAGAAATGCAAATGAGGTTGCATGGCAGCCTCCATCTTTTCAATGCCACCATAAATTTACATTTTCCTTAATCCTAAAACAGTATAGATTTTTAAGGCTTATCAATTTAGGAGTAGAATTTCGAGAAAAGATATTATATTAAAATGTACACATTTAAATACTACCCAACAATAGCATACACTTATCTGCAAAATTCCATGCCACATTGTTCATCAATATTAGCATCTCAGTCATGACACATTCTAAGTCTAAAGATTGTTCTGATAAATTTTGCTGATCAGAGGTTCAGCATAACATCACAGGGATTACCAGTGCACCCTATCCTAATCTCTTCAGCACCTTTTAGGAACAACAGTATAATTGTGAAACACATCAGATAATCTTAGAGTTTCTTCTCCATTCACTATTTGGTTAAACTCTTATTTATTTGCTTTGCTTTTATATGGCTCTTAATTAAATGAGTGATAGTCCTCAGGACTCAAAAATTGGTCCCCAAAATCTTGTCTAGTTCTGAAAAGTCTATGATCAATTCCAAGAGTTTTGGCAATACTATTGTCTTGAATTATACTGGATGGCAAAAGACAAGTGATCCTCTAATTTCATAATAACATTTCATTCCAGTGCTCCCTAAGGGTATATTTTTTTCTGAGGACATTTTAAATAACAAATACAGATCCAAATTTAAAATTCAACCAGCTTTGGTGGTACTGAGGCAAATAACTCTTCTTAAGTGGCAGTCTGATGAAACAGCAGTCAGATGAACAGATGCCTTTAATTCTTGGCCACCATACTATGAGCTCAGAAATGACAATGACTTTATAATTTATTTCACTGCCCAAAGGCTTATAGGCTTCTTTTGACATCAATTATATTTTGACATCAATTGAAAGATGCTTCCTAATTTCGGAACCCCTAAAATTAAAAATAAATTGAATTTTTTAGAATTGAAAAAATATGGCCCATAACTTGGGATAATTTAATAAAATCACATTCTCCATTTTTATATTTGCCTAACACATTGGACACATTTTGCATTGTTTGGATGCACACAGATTATTTTTCCGAACAATAAAGTTGCACCTCTGATTTTCTACTCTTAGTAAAAGTATTATCTCCTATATAAGATCACTAGAAATCATTATAGGAGCCCCCCCAGGGCAATGAAAGAGGCTTAGGTCCAGCTGCTTCTTGTCCATATAAATGTTGTACATAAGTCAGAAGTATATAAAAATAGAACAGGTAATATGTCCAGTCAACTAAATTTTGTCTTGCTTACGTCAACTTTCCAACTTAACTCAAGGTCTAAGTTTAAAGGAAGGGGAAAAATAAAAGTGAAATTAAACATTTTGAGAATGGGTACATGGAATCTATGGATGTCGCCAACAAAATAACAACAAAATTATATTACAAGGGAAATCCAATTCAGGAGAAGACATTAAATACAAATTCAGATCTGTTATTTTGAGGTAACAAAACAATATCCAAGAGAAAATGTTTACATTGTTTATTTGGAAATGGGGCAGGTTCTGTGGCTAAAGAAGTGGACTTTTGGTAACTTTTTGGTAAAGAATAGAGGCAGTAATTGAACCCATAAAAAGTTAGTTGCTATTAAAAACAGTCATCAAAAATTAAATTAGAATTCGTGTTCAAACTTAGCATATTTTGCAAAGGTAGCCATCAATTTCTTTATCACACACATTCCTTGTATATGACTAAAGTGACTAGGTCCACCCAGAACTGTGTTGGGCACCTAGGCCACACTAGAGTGAGCTTCTAATGCCCTGGCATTGTCTTCAACTACCAGTCCTAACCCACCTTAAATCCCACAATCCAGTATGCTCCTCACCTCCCCAGCTTCCAACTACATGATTTTTCTTCCAATTCACGGCCTTGCTTCTGCCTTCAGATGACAGTTTAGATTCTTGTTTTCCTTGGCACTTATAACTTGATTTTTTTTTTCTTTTCTGTAGCTATGCATTCTTCCACAGCACTGGGAGAAGAACTAAACATCAAGATCAACTCTTAGGACCCTCTGTCTCATGGCATCTCTCATGGGCATATTAGTAAGACCAATGGCAATTCATTTAATAGGAGACCACTATTTCCTACAAAGAATAGAATAAGAATGTGCATTAAAAGCAAAGTTTAAATGCAATAAGAAAAACTCTAGGATAAAAATAAGTTGTTCTTAAAATTTCTTATATTTTCTTAATAATGTCTAGAGTATAGCTCATGAATAAAGACTAAATTCTCATAATTTCAAAGGCATGAAAAGCACCAGACTATGGAAAATCTATTCAATATATATCTATATTTATGTATCTATATTTATATATCTGTTACCATAAAATAAAATACATGAACTACACAAAATAATTATATATAAAATCATTCATTTAAAAATTGTATTTTATTAAATTTATATAAATACATGCACATACAGCTCAACATGGCTAAAATTATTTAGATCTATTGACCTGGTATGCACATAGAAAATAACTATATGTCAACAATTATAAAAAATATATGCTTACAGAGCAAATCCTACACAAGTCTAAATAATAATATTAATTGCTTAGATTTGAATTATTACAACAAAAACTAGTTTCTGTGAAAGAATTAACTCTATTTTGAAATTTATAATTGTAAATAATGACCATCCCCAACAGATGTCAAACAACACCTTCGATACCTTGGTTTGAATCCTGGGCTCCCTAGTTAAAGCAAAAAAAATCTCCTGCAGAAAAAATTCCCTTCATTTTTTAAACCCCTTAGATTGCATCAGGTGCTTGTACAACATTAATAACCATAGATTTTAATATTATTCAGTGTGACATTTGTAGAAAATGCAAATGTATACTGAGAAAATTATCCAGCTTAGTCTGGACAAGTATAAAGAAAAATAAGGTTGACTATTTTACTATCTCAAAATGATGTCATGGGAAAGAAAGTAAATTTGAAACAAAATCAGGAGGTTTGCACAGGCTCCGAGAAACTGATTTCTATAACTAGTATCACCCACCACGAGTGGCCAAGAGTCCAGATGGGTCCTAAAGTGAAGCTTGCTTATTCTGGAGCTGTCCGTGCTGGCCGCCAAACCACTGAAAATGCAGAGATAATTAGCCATTTGTTGGGAACTTCAGGCACATACCTGTGGTTACAGAGATAAACAGAGATACATATTTCCAAATTTTATCTCATAGTTATTCAGCAGCAGGTCTGGAATCACCTGACTACCTCTTAATTGAGTAAACCCTGAAGTGCCCTTATCAAAGGACCACAGTGCAAAATAGGGAAGCATCTCTCACCCTTCTCTACTCTGACTGGTCTCTCATCACACCAAAATAGAATGTGGAATTTTGCTGCACTTTAATAAATTAAAAACTGATTATTATAGATAGGGAAAAGGGGGATATATATATATATTCCTTGCAATGGGGGAGATGAAACCTTCACCCAATATCCCCTATGAGGAAATATTCTATCTTTTGAACACCATGCAGAATGCAAAAGGCTAGAAGCAAGGCCTTGTCTGGGTGGGTGGAGGTTTGGGTTTGGGTTTTTTTTTTTTTTTTTTTTTAGCCTTCATCTGCATTTTTTTTTTTTCAAATTAAAGGTTTTTATAAACCATCCTCTGTAGTGATAGGGATCAGCCATTACATTCACTTTAGACCATAGGATGACAAAACATACCCAAAGAAGCATCAAGTGAGGGTACCACTATGGCATCAACACAGCATTAACATGCACTCAGATGACTGGGGTCCTTGCCTGCCTCCTAGACTGAAGAAATTGTGCAGGCATTTCTCCTACTGTGTGAAGTTTTTGTAACACGAATTGGAGAACATGATTGACTAATTAAGGAGCAAGACTGGCACTACTCCAGAAGCTGTTGTATATAATATTACCGTGATTGGGAAGAAGCACCTTGCTCAGTGGAAAACCACTATTGAGTAAACAGTGCAGGAACTCACACCTGCTTGGTGTGCAGTCAATGGATGCTCAGCTAGCACCCTTTCTCCTGGATCCTGCTGGAATTTGTAAACAGCACTAGCACACATTTTGATTGTACAGAGTTTATTGATTCTTCTCTGATCTTACATGCTCTTCAGAATTTTTCCAGGGATGTTTCCGTTTACTTGGGGCAGTTCTGATCAACCAGTTTATTACCTTCACTTTTCACGAAAGATTACTATGGTCATTTTAAAGATCTTTATTCTTGAAATTCCTATATAATTTGGTTATTGCAGATCTGGTATTATTTACTCCATCTCTCCTGTGTCACTATATACCCATTTAAACAGTTGGTTTTATGATGCAATATTTGAAAACGCAAGGTTTTTTGCTAATACCGCTGTCATGTAAGAGCAAAAGAGATTTAACTTAAAATTCAGTATGCACTGTAGAAGCACTAATGGTTTCTGAGCGGGTGTTATATTGGGAACCATGAATTAGAAAGATTAAACATGCTGTGTAGATGCTTGGCAATGGGAAAAGAGAAGAAATGGAGGAAAATAAGGCTGAGTCAAAGATGCTTGTATCTGAAATCTATGTGTCCGGGAGAAGAGCAGCAGCATTAATAACCCCAACCATTAAGGTGTAACAATAAATATGATAAAACAACACCTCAACTGACAATAGTTTAGAAATACACATAATTTTCCTGTCATGAAATTTAGTTGTCTGTAACACCTTCAAATATCACATTGTTTCCCCAAAAGTGCACATTCCTACTTAGAAGAAACAATTAAAATCAGTGTCTTAATAATTTAGCTATTTCCATATGCACCTTGTTTCATCCTGTTTTTGATGAGGTTGCACCTAATGCTATGAATAGACAATTATGTGCAATGCCTATTATAAAGTGCTTCATGGTTAAACTAACATACTGCTGTGTTACCATGGAATTTAGCTCTTTGTAACAAAGCATAAAAGCAGGATGAAAATGGGACTTAAAACCCATCTATTAGAAGTTTCTTTATTTCTTCTACTGATACTAGTCTCCATAAATATATTTTCAATAATCAAAATATATTTTTCAATAATCAAAATTAGCATTAATCCAACAGTTGGAGATCAAATATTAATTCTGAGGGGTTTTTTTTCATAAGCATAGATCTTTGAAAATTAAAAATAATTATCTAGTTATATCAGCAACAAATCCAAGGTAAAATCTTACATTATTAGGAGAGGGCCTTTTCCATAAGATCTAATTACTGATCTATTTTCTCACACAAAAAAGCATACCTAGTTATGTACAAATGTGCTTTTGATAGCTTTTCAGTGGGATTGATAAATTATGGATTAGCTTCAGCTCACCTTCTTTAGTTCAACAAATGTCTAGAAATCTTCCAAATGCAATAATCAATTGGAATATGTCTGAAGAGTCTGACATTACCTCTTGACAAATTCCTTTGTTCTATTCTGAGTTGGCATGATAGATGCAGCTTTAGTTTGTGTCTAGAGCAGACGTTTCCTGGGAGGTGAGAACAGACTGAAGCATTAATGCATTGTCTAAGTTTATTTTGAATTCAACATCTGAATTCTTAAATCTTAACAAAATTGTTACATTTGCTAAGGTTTACTTTGTTATTTTCAAAGGTAGGAATTACCTGAATTATTCTGAGAAATCTCAGCGGAAAGTATTGAATAAAATTTTAATAAACAATTTAAATAGATAGATGTGTGGGCAGTTTCTCATATGAGCAAAAAAAGTTCATTGAATAATTGAAAATTCAACACTTTCATGGTCACTGAGGTCTTCTTATGTTCATGGTTCTTCCCATGCTATCTAAATTTCTATTTCTGTTGACAAAGTATTTCTGTTGACAAAGTATATCCAGTTGCTTAGCCATCTTTACTCATTTCTTCTTCCAGCTTCCATAAACATATTGTTTTATTCTATAGTTTCATTTAGGTCTGTAGGATTATAGCAATATCACATACTTCTGGATCAATAAAGGTGACTCTATACCCACAAATGAAAAAAAAAATGGCGTGGGGTGGTAGCACACTTGTAAATACCATACCAAAAGATAGTCCAAGGGTGACCCTTAGCTAGAAAATATGACTCTTCCATAATAAGAAATTGGAGAAGCCCTGGGGATTTACCCACTGTAGAAAAGCAGGGCTAATGCGATAAAAGGCTGTTGGAAGCAAATTGATTTTGAAGCATTTGCTCCCTGTGGGACAATGCAGACTTGTCTGGTTTTTCTTGGCTGCCCCTGAGCCTACTTTTGGAAACAACACCTAATAAATAACCAGTCACCTGCCAGTTATGTCCCCTTAACTTAAACAAAACTTAACCCCCTATGACAGTGGTTTTCTACATTAGATGCATATTAAATACCTAGGGAGCTTCTAAAACATATCTTGGCCTGGGAGTTATTCAAAACCAATTAAATCAAAATCTCAGGATGGAAGTTGGAGCACAGTTTGGCAATTTGTAAGAGCTCTCTATGGTTGAGAATCACTGCCCTAAGACATGAGGTCACATGCGTCCTCTTCTCCTGGTCCTAGTCACCTCACCAAATCACAACCCTGCTCCAGTGGGTTGCCTATGGCAGTCCAAATCACCTGACACCTGAAGCCCACATCTCAAGCTCCAAGCCTACCTGGCTTTCTGCCCCCAAGATATTGGGGTTGATGATTGTGCTTTGATACTTACCTGTTAAAATCAAGAATGGAGAATTTAACATAGTCACAGCATAAGAGGACTGAAAACAAGTCATTCTGAAACACAGAAAGCAAACAAATACTGAAGAGTTCATGCATAACGTTGTTGTACAACAAAGCAGAAATAAGACTTATTAAGGCAGCGTACTGTACAGAGTACAGAAACCAGAATCTTTACCCACTTGTGAGGAAGGCTCACCCTAATCCAGATATCCATCTCTAACAATCCCTGAAGAAGCTATTTAATGCAAGACTTTATAAAGACAGATATTGATTGACAGTGACTGAATGTGTTCAGTGAAATAAGAATAATAAGAGTCTGCTTCAAATAAGCACGTACACACAACCTACACATGTGATATAATTTTGCCATTAACTCTTAGCTTCTCCTAACTAATTGTCATACCCCTTAACCTCATGAAAGCAAAGGCCCAACCCTCACGGGCCAACCTCATAGCTAGATTAGAAATGGCAACCTGCAGTATGCAGCTCAGGACGATTGTTGAGTCGTGCTGGAGTTCAACAGGAAACAAATGCCCTATTTGATCAGCAATGCCTGTTATAGATGTAGGAGAGCATATGTTAGCATACACGCAATGTGCTTGCTAACTCTGTCTTAGCTATGTGTGGATGACTAACACCCATGCTCCTGACCTCATTCTTTTGCATGGTCCTCCCCTATCCCATTATCTGGTTCTCCTTAATTTACTGATCCTTCTTTGGTATCCAAGAGTCCTAACACTTCATACCATCTTAGAAGGCACAGGCATTCCCTCAAATCTTATATTTTATACTAATTGCAGAAAAATTCTAAGTTTCTCCTTACTGGCAAGAGTTTAGACTTGAAGAGTCCTTAATAACTGTTTTTTGTTTGTTTGTTTTCTTTTTTTTTCTTTTTTGGGTGGAGGCAGACTGTAGAGGGACTGAGTTCTAAGGATTTCTGGTCTTAATTTAAAAGATCTGAAGAGTTTTTTCTTTCTCTTTTCTTAATATATTCTGGAAAATGTCATCAATAACATATTTTCCAGAAATAGCCGTGTTTTCTTTTTGCAAAGTGCTCTCTTCCTCGTTGTTTACTTGGAGCTGACCTGCTGTGGTGGGAAGGGATTTCTATTCTGCTCTGGGTCTGAGTGAGAAAAAGCAACATCCAATTCAAGATGAAGTGAAAAACACACCTCTACCAGAAGTCAGGGACCCTGTACAGCTTTAGGTCTGAAGCAAATAAAACCTCTACTTTTAATGCTTTCATACCTACTTGTACTTAGACTAAACTAATTGTGGAAATCATGCCCTAAATGCCTCCAACATGTTTATTCAGCTATTTCATAAGCAATCATTAGTTTTATATAATATCATTTCTTGTCAGTATTAGCATATTTTTCAGCCTCACATATAAAATCTATGAGACAAAAAGCTGATTAAAATATAATACAATGGCTGAATTTCAGAAAATGTCTGTAAATTAAGTGTAGAACCTAACACGAAAAACCAGAGCATACTATTTGATATCTAAATATTCTGTATCCTGTTTCCTATAGGATTTTTTTATCTAATATCCTTAAACAAACACACTACCTCAATGAAGAATTTCAAGTCTTCCATATTCTAGATAAAATTCAGAGAAATTTTTAAATATACTTACAATGTGGAATGAAGCCTAAATTAATTAAGAAGTCATAATGAAGGAAAAATTTTTTAAAATCTGATATTAAATAGACAAAACTATAACATTGTTTATCAAGGAAGTAAGACAGGATGGGTACAATTAAATAATATTAGGAACAATAAAAGAATTCATGACTATAGATACAGTAGAATCTTTAAAAAAAATCATAAAGTAGTAGTAGGAGCAACTTTATGCCAATAAATTAGAAAAAATAGATTAAAAGTATTTGAATACTTTTTCCTTTTTAAATCTGTATCAAGCTCTTTCAGTTTCTGCCCAAAGAGCAACTGGATTTGTACTTAAAGAGTGCTTGCCAGGTAAGCAAATAAATTCAGCTATTTTCCATTGTTATTTAGAAGTCCTTAATTATTTTCACTTAACGGTTGGCAGAAGTCAGGATTCTGGTGGCACTTAAAAAAAACTATAAGATGTGCTTGTGGGATGCTGGTTATATTTTATTTCTCAATCTGTGGTTGTTACATAGCTGTATTAATTCTATATAAATTCATTGAGCTCTACTTTTCTAATTTGAATTATAACATAATTCAACAAAACTCACTTTAAGAAATATGAAATTGTGTTGCAGTTAAAAATGTTTCAAGCAAAACATAGAAAACCTACCCTTCAAAAGCATGCTAAGCTGAGATGGTTTTACAGGCAAGTTCCACTAAACTTTTAAAGAACAGATGATCCCTAACCTTGTTCTGGAGAATGGAAATATAAAGACTGTGTCCCTCCTCATTTTTCCCCCAGGTTAGTATAATCTGCATAGCAAACACTAGACTGTGTAAAAAAAAAAAAAAAGAAAGAAAGTTATAGGCAGATCTCACATATGAATATGACAACAAAATCTTTTTTAAAAATCTAAGTTTAGAGGAGAAATTAACAAATAAGGAACACAGGTATTAGAAACAAACAAAAAAAACAGTAAATAAAATTCATATAGCTAAAATCAGAATTTACATTCAGTATATTTCACATAATGAAATGTGGTCCTGTGTAACCTCACATAATTTAGATATACATGCTGATAACATTTTAATCTCAGAAATAGCTAAAGATACATGTAAATCTCACACAACATTCTTTAAAAATCTGATCACTCTATTACCCAATTAACCTTTTTCCTAAGAAGCAATAAGGGATGAAAAGAATGGAGAGAGTGGGGCAAAGTTTGGCTATGCTCCGTGTTATCTATTCACCATACTCCTGACCGTCAAGGAGGCTGGCCTCTCCAAATCAGAGGAGAAACATATATACACCCAGGCACATGGTTCTTAGACTGTGGCCCTCAGACGAGCAGCACCAGCACCATCCAGAAACTTATTAGAAATAGATATTTTTAGATCCCCAAGTAAGAAGTACCAAATAAGAGCTCTGGAGGTGGGTCCCCACATGTTGTGTTTTAACAAGCCCTACAGAGGATTGTGATCCATTTTAAGTCTGAGAATGGCTGTCCTCAGGTAATAGTCTCTGCAGCAAAGGGGCAAGCTCTGCATATGTTGCTATATCTTCTTTTTTTCTCTCTAGTCCAAGAGGCAAAACAACCATGAGGAAGACAATGTTGAAAGGAAATTTATCCTCCTACCAAAGCCAGATAACTTTTAAACAAAAATAGAGAGAACTGATATCATGTTCAGCTTTTCTAGATAGTGAAAATATTGTGAAATATAAAAACAACTTATGAAAATGTATTCTGACTTATCTGGCCTGAGATTCTTTGAATATCAACTTTTATTATTTTTAAAACTACACAATAATATATTGCAATTATAGAAAACAAGATAATACAGATAAGCACACAAAATGAAACAGTAAACCTGCAGTCCCATCACTCATAAACAATCTCTTTTAAAATATTTATAAATTGGCTCTGCCAGCACAGCATATCCACCTAGTACTCCCGCCGTCCCTCCCCATCTCACTGGTGGCGGCAGTTGGAACAAGCCTGCCCACAGCCTCCATCGTGCCCTGTCCTTCCAGGCTGGAGGGAGTTCAGCTGAAGTGAGGAAAATCAAGATATTGCATTTTTTACAAATTGAAGGTTTTTGGAAACTCTGCATTGATTAAGTCTGTTGGTACCATTTTTCCAACAGCTTTTGCTCATGTTGTGTCTCTGTGTCACATTTTGTACCTACTGTCTGGTTACTTGATGCAGATGTTTATGGCAGAATCTCCCTGACTGAGGAGGAGCAAGATGGCAGAGGAGTAGGAGACCTTAATTTTGTCTGGTCCCAGGAATTCAGCTACATAATTATCAAACCACTCAGAACACCTACAAACTCAATAGGAGATCAAAGAAAAGAAGAGCAGCAATTCTATGAACAGAAAAGTGACCACTTTCTGGAAGTGTATATTTTTCTGTGGTCATAGTTGTCCTTTTAGCATTGTGTTCTCTCTCTCATCTATTCTCCTCTGGACAAAATGACAAGATGGAAAAAGTCACCTCCAAAAAAAAAAAAAAAGAAAGAGAGGAAGTACCAACTGCCAGGGACCTAATCAATACAGACATTAGTAAGATGTTGGAACTAGAGTTCAGAATGATGATTATAAAAATACTAGATGGGCTTGAAAAAGCATAGAAGATACTAAAGAATCCCTTTCTGGAGAAATAAAAGAACAAAAATCTAACCAAGTCAAACTCAAAAAGGCTATTATGGAGGTGCAATCAAAAATGGAGCCTCTAACTGCTAGGATAAATGAGGCAGAAGAGAGAATTAGTGATATAGAAGACCAAATGATGGAGAATAAAGAAGTTAAGAAAAAGAGAGATAAACATCTACTGGATCACGGGGGGAGAATTCAAGAGATAAGTGATACCATAAAGCAAAACAACATTAGAATAATTGGGATCCCAGAAGAAGAAGAAAGAGACAGAGGGGCAGAAGGTATATTGGAGCAATTTATAGCAGAGAACTTCCCTAATTTGGGAAAGGAAACAGACATCAAAATGCAGGAGGCACAGAGAACCCCCCTCAAAATCAATAAAAATAGGTCAACACCCTGACATCTAATAGTAAAACTCACAATTCTCAGAGACAAAGAGAAAATCCTGAAAGCAGCTCGGAACGAGAGGTCTGTAACTATAAGGGTAGAAACATTAGATTGGCAACAGACCTATCCACAGAGACCTGGCAATGCAGAAAGGACTGGCATGATACCTTCAGAGCAATAAATGAGAAAAATATGCAGCCAAAAATACTATATCCAGCTAGGTTGTCATTCAAAATGGAAGGAGAGATAAAAAGCTTCTAGGACAAACAAAAGCTAAAAGATTTTGCGAACACCAAACCAGCCCTACAAGAAATATTGAAAGGGGTCCTCTAAGCAAAGAGAGAGCCTAAAAGTAACATAGACCAGAAAGGAACACAGACAATATACAGTAACAGTCACCTTACAGACAATACAATGACACTAAATTCATATCTCCCAATAGTTACCCTAAATGTAAATGGGCTAAATGCCCCAATCAAAAGATATAGGGTATCAGATTGGATAAAAAAAATAAGACCCATTGATATGCTGCCTACAAGAGACTCATTTTAGACCCAAAGACACCTCCAGAATTAAAGTGAGGGGGTGGAAAACCATTTACCATGCTAATGGACGTCAAAAGAAAGCTGGGGTGGCAATCCTTATATCAGACAAGTTAGATTTTAAGCCAAAGACTATAATAAGAGATGAGGAAGGACACTACATCATACTTAAAGGGTCTATCCAACAAGAAGATCTAACAATTGTAAATATTTATGCCCCTAACATGGGAACAGCCAATTATATAAGCCAGTTAATAACAAAATCAAAGAAGCACATCGACAATAATAGAATAATCGTAGGGGACTTTAACACACCCCCTCACTGAAATGGACAGATCATCTAAGCAAAAGATCAACAAGGAAATAAAGACTTTAAATGACACACTGGACCAGACGGACTTCACAGATATATTCAGAACATTTCATCTCAAAGCAACAGAATACACATTGTTCTCTAGTGCACATGGAACATTCTCCAGAATAGATCACATCCTGGGTCACAAATCAGGTCTCAACTGGTAGCAAAAGACTGGGATCATTCCCTGCATATTTTTGGACCACAATGCTTTGAAACTAGAACTCAATCACAAGAGGAAAGTCAGAAAGAACTCAAATACATGGAGGCTAAAGAGCATCCTACTAAAGAATGAATGGGTCAACCAGAAAATTAAAGAAGAATTTAAAAAATTCATGGAAACAAATGAAAATGAAAAAACAACTGTTCAAAATCTTTGGGATACAGCAAAGGCAGTCCTAAGAGGAAAGTATAGAGCAATACAAGCCTTTCTCAAGAAACAACAAAGGTCTCAAATACACAACCTAACCCTACACCTAAGGAGCTGGAGAAAGAACAGCAAATAAAGCCTAAACCCAGCAGGAGAAGAGAAATAATAAAGATCAGAGCAGATATCAATGAAATAGAAACCAAAAGAACAGTAGAACAGGTCAACGAAACTAGGAGCTGGTTCTTTGAAAGAATTAATAAGATTGATAAACCCCTGGCCAGACTTATCCAAAAGGAAAGAGAAACGACCCAAATAAATAAAATCATGAATGAAAGAGGAGAGATCACAACCAGCACCAAAGAAATACAATTATAAGAACATATTATAAGCAACTGTATGCCAACAAATTAGATAATCTGGAAGAAATGGATGCATTCCTAGAGACGTATAAACTACCAAAACTGAACCAGGAAGAAATTGAAAACCTGAACAGACCCATAACCACTAAGGAAATTGAAGCAGTAATCAAAAATCTCCCAACAAAAAAGAGCCCAGGGCCAGATGCCTTCCCAAGGGAATTCTACCAAACATTTAAAGAAGAATTAATACCTATTCTTCTGAAACTGTACCAAAAAATAGAAATGGAAGGAAAACTTCCAAACTCATTTTATGAGGCCACCATTACCTTGATTCCCAAACCAAAGACCCCATCAAAAAGGAGAACTACGGACCAATATCCCTGATGAACGTGGATACAAAAATTCTCACCAAAATACTAGCCAGTAGGATCCAGCAGTACATTAAAAGGACACCACAACCAAGTGGGATTTATTCCTGGGCTGCAAGGTTGGTTTAACATCCACAAATCAATCAATGTGATACAATACATTAATAAAAGAAAGGACAAGAACCATATGATCCTCTCAATAGATGCAGAAAAAGCATTTGACAAAGTACAGCATCCTTTCTTGATTAAAACTCTTCACAGTGTAGGGATAGAGGGTACATACCACAATATCATAAAAGCCATCTATGAAAAACCCACAGTGAATAACATACTCAATGGGGAAAAACTGAGAGCTTTTCCCCTAAGTTCAGGAACACAGCAGGGATGTCCACTATCACCACTGCTATTCAACATAGTACTAGAAGTCCTAGCCACAGCAATCAGACAACAAAAAGAAATAAAAGGCATCCGAATCAGCTAAGAAAAAGTCAAACTCTCACTGTCTGCAGATGATATGATACTTTATGTGGAAAACCCAAAAGACTCCACCCCAAAACCGCTAAAACTCATACAGGAATTCAGTAAAGTGGCAGGATATAAAATCAATGCACAGAAATCAGTGGTATTTCTATACACCAACAACAAGGCAGAAGAAAGAGAAATTAAGGAGCTGATTCACTTACAATTGCACCCAAAGCCATAAGATACCTAGGAATAAATCTAACCAAAGAGGCAAAGGATCTATACTCAGAAAACTATAGAATACTTATGAAAGAAATTGAGGAAGACACAAAGAAATGGAAATAGTTCCATGCTCATGGATTGGAAGAACAAATGTGAAAATGTCTATGCTACCTAGAGCAATCTACAAATTTAATGCATTCCCTATCAAAATACCATCCACTTTTTTCAAAGAAATGGAGCAAATAATCCTAAAATTTGTATGGAACCAGAAAAGACCCCGAATAGCCAGAGGAATGTTGAAAAAGAAAAGCAAAGCTGGTGGCATCACAATTCCGGACTTCAAGCTCTATTACAAAGCTGTCATCATCGGGGCAGTATGGAACTGGCACAAAAACAGACATATAGATCAATGGAACAGAATAGAGCCCAGAAATGGATCCTCAACTTTATGGTCAACTCATCTTCGACAAAGCAGGAAAGAATGTCCAATGGAAAAAAGACAGTCTCTTCAACAAATGGTGTTGGGAAAATTGGACAGCCACATGCAGAAGAATGAAACTGGACCATTTCCTTACACCACCCACAAAATAGACTCAAAATGGATGAAAGACCTAAATCCACCAAAATCCTTGAGGAGAACACAGGCAGCAACCTCTTTGACCTCAGTCACAGCAACTTCTTCCTAGACACATAATCAAAGGCAAGGGAAGCAAGGGCAAAAATGAACTACTGGGAGTTCATCAGATAAAAAGCTTTTACACAGCAAAGGAAACAGTCAACAAAACCAAAAGACAACTGACAGAATGGGAGAAGATATTTGCAAATGATATATCAGATAAAGGGCTAGTGTTGAAAATCTATAAAGAATTCATCGAACTCAACACCCAAAGAACAATAATCCAATCAAGAAATAGGAAGAAGACATGAACAGACATTTCTGCAAAGAAGACATCCAAATGGCCAACAGACACATGAAAAAGTGCTCAACATCACTCGGCATCAGAAAAATACAAATCAAAACTTCAATGAGATACCACCTCACATCAGTCAAAATGGCTAAAATTAACAAGTCAGGAAACAAGAGATGTTGGCGAGGATGCAGAGAAAGGAGAACCCTCCTACACTGTTGGTGGGAATGCAAGCTGGTGCAGCCACTCTGGGAAGCAGTATGGAGGTTCCTCAAAAAGTTGAAAATAAAGCTACCCTACAACCCAGCAATTGCACTACTGGGTATTTACCCCAAAGATACAAATGTAGTGAGCCGAAGGGGTATGTGCACCCCAATGTTTATAGCAGCAATGTCCACAATAGCCCAACTATGGAAAGAGCCTAGATGTCCATCAACATATGAATGGATAAAGAAGATGAGGTATATATATACAATGGAATATTATGCAGCCATCAGAAAAATGTAATCTTGCCTTTTGCAATGATGTGGATGGAGCTAGAGGGTATTATGCTAAGCGAAATAAGTCAATCAGAGAAAGATAAGCATCATATGATCTCACTGATATGAGTATTTTGAGAAACAAAACAGAGGATCATAGAGGAAGGGAGGGAAAAATGAAACAAGACAAAACCAGAGAGGAAGACAATTCATAAAAGACTCTTAATCTCAGGAAACAAACTGAGTGTTGCTGGAGTGGAAGTGGATGGGAGGGATGGGGTGGCTGGGTGATGGACACTGGGGAGCGTATGTGCTATTGTGAGTGCTGTGAATTGTGTACGATTAATGAATCACAGACCTGTACCCTGAAACAAATAATACATTATGTTAATAAAAAAATTTAAAAAAAAGAACTTTAAAGAAGTCTTTTAGAGAGAGGAAAGCAAACCATAATTCTCTTAAGAATAGAGAGCATATTGAGGGTTGATGGAGGGAAGAGGGTGGGGAATGGGTTAAATGGGTGATGGATATTAAGGAGGGCACTTGTTATGATGAGCACTGGGTGTTGTATGTAAGTGATGAATCACTAAATTCTACTCCTGAAACCAATATTACACTGAATGTTAACTAACTAGAATTTAAATAAAAATTTGAAAAATTAAAAAAACAAAATAATAAAATAAAATACTTATACATTAATTTAATAATATATTTTAATAATTGGTAGGGAAAATTCTATATCATTATTCTTTTGTCTCATAATTTTCCTAACTATATTTATTATAATACTTTGGTGCATACTCTTCTAGATTTTAAATTAAAAAATGACATCATACAATACCTATTGATATTTTTACCTGTATTTTATGCAAAAAAAAAAAATAGTGAAGCTATCTACATCTCCTTCTAAAACAACACATTTCTTGGGGCGCCTGGGTGGCTCAGTCGTTAAGCGTCTGCCTTCTGCTCAGGTCATGATCCCAGGGTCTTGGGATCGAGCCCCGCATCGGGCTCCCTGTTACGCAGGAAGCCTGCTTCTCCCTCTTCCACTCCTCCTGCTTATGTTCCCTCTCTCTGTGTCAAATAAATAAAATCTTTGGAAAAAAAAAAACATTTCTCTACAGCATTTTAATTATTGCAAAGATGTCACAAGTTATGCAGTCTACTGTCAAACATACAATATTCCCAATTCTTTAATGCTATAATGAACATTCTTGCAGCAAATATTTGCTCATTGCTAGAAGTAGAATGTTAACAAATATTTTTGTTTATTTTGCTTCTCTGTCTTTCTCACATACACACTCTCTCACACACACACACACACACACACATACAATTTCTATGGGTTTTTTTACACTTTATCAGCATTATGTGTCTTTTGATCATTCAACAATGGGTATTATCTCCTTTGAGTTTTTCTAATTTGATGTAAAATGCAATATAATTTTTGGTTCTATTTATTTAAATATAAGCATGGTTGGCTAATTTTAATATACTCATTCATTGGCTGTTTCTCTTCTTTTGTGAATAATTTATTCATATACTCTGCTTACTTCCCAATCTTTTAAAAGTTGCTTTTTTTTACATTGCAAAAGTAATATATATGTAGATTCTTGCTTTTTTAAAAAAATCAAACAAGAAGTATATGCAGAATAAAAGCCCCCTTCATGCTCACACTCCACCTCAATCCCACTCTCCCCCCCAGAGATACCCATTGTTTGCAATTTGCTGTGTTTTTTTTTTTTTAAGAGAGGCATAGAGAGAGAAAGAGAGAGAGAGAGGTGGCAGGGGGAGGGGCAGAAGGAGAGGGAGAATCCCAAGCCAGCTCCACGCCCAGCCCAGAGCTCAATGCCAGGCTTGATCTCACAACCCTAGATCATGACCTGAGCCAAAATCAAGAGTCAAACACTTACCTGACTGAGCCACCCAGGCGCCCTGCTGTGTTTTTTTTTAGTCACTTATTCTTACCATTTACACATATATATAGCCCATTTTTTTACCAGGTTTGAATCATACACAGAGCTCTTTAACTTGCTTTTTTTTTCCTTTCTCAATATGTCATGGGAATTTTTCCATATCTGTACACAGTGGAATGTATCCACCATAATTTAAAAAAGCATTCTTCTACAGCTGAATGTTTCAGTTGCTTTTAGGGTTTTAATGTTGTAAACAACATCTCCATGCTTTACAAATAATCTTGTGCATGTAACCAGTCTGTTAAGTATGAATCATTAGAGTAAAATCAAAAAAATGATTTTTTTTTTCCCTGTCAGTTACCTATGTATTCAAACCCCCTCTGAGGGGCAGGATTTTACCTTACGCATGGATAAAAATCTCTCTAAAGCATTTAGTCAATCTGCTAGTCACTATAGTTATAATAATAATGCCCCTTAATATGAAGCATGCTAAGCACTTTCCAGGTTTATCCTTTCAATTTTCAAAACAACCCTAGGAAGTAGGCATTATGATAACACCAATATTTCAGATGAGGAACAAGGATTGCACAGGGGTCACAGAGCTAGTCAACGGTGGAGTCAGGATGTGAATCTTTGAAGATTCACTCTAAATCTCACATTCTTAACCACCACACCTAACCCCAAATTACAAAAATATTCTCATTTTCTTCTAAAATTTGTATCATTTTTACCTTTCACATCTAGACCTGTAATTAATCTGGAATTGAATTTTGCATAGTGAGAGATAGGAGATATAGTGGGTTGAAAAGTGTCCCCTTAAATGCATATGAACCTAGAAATTTAAATGTGATCTTATTTGGAAATAAGGGTCTTTGAAGATATAATTAAAGAAGGATTAAGGTGAGATTAAGGAGATCATACTGTATAGGGATGGCCCCAAATCGAATGAAAGAGTCTATGAAAGAGACAGAAAAGGACAATACAGACACAGAAAAAGAAAGCAACATGAAGATTGAGGTAGAGATTGAAATGATGTATGTCTACAAAGGAACCCCAAAGATTGCTGGCAACTCTTAGAAGCTAGGAGAGAGGCATGGGACGGTTCTTCCTCAGAGCCTCCAGAAGGAACCAACACCTTGCTTTTGGATTTCTGAACTCCTGAACTATGTAAAAAATAAATTTCTGTTTTAAGCCACCCAATTTGTGGTAATTAGTTATAGCAACCCTAACAAATTAATACAGGGATAATATTATTTTGTTTTTCAAACAAACTTAAAATTGACCCAGCATCATTTATTGAAAAGCCATTTCTTTACCTACAACACTGTATTGTCACTTTTGTCGTAAATCAGGCAACTCAGTTTGGGTCTCTTTCTGGATTCCCTATTATGTTTCATTCATTCTATACCATATGATCTTAATTACTATAGTTTTATGAGTTTTTTCCCCTGCAAATTTAAGTTCTTTAGCTACGTTTTTCTAAAAGATTGCTTGGGTTTTTTTTCCTTATTCTATTCATTTCTATATAAATTTTAGGATCAACTTAGCAATTTCCATTAAGAAATCCTCAATTGAGAGGACTGACAGCTTTACCAAATTGAGCCTTTCAACTCATGAACATGATATACCCTTTTATTAGTTTATATATTTATTAACTTCTCTTAACGATATTTGTGGATCTCAGTATAAACAGCTTACACATCTTTTGTTACTAATTGTTCTACATTTAATCTTTTCTGATATTATCACAAATGGTGTCATTTAAAGAAATGTTCTTTCTCTACTAACATTGCTTATATGCACAGAAATACAAAATATTTTCACATATTATAAAAGACACAATATAAGGAATACAGTCAATGATATTGTAATAGTACTGTATGGTAACAGGTAGCTACACTTATGGTGAGCATAGCATAATGTATAAACTTGTCAAATCACTATGTTGTACACCTGAAACTAATGTAACATTGTGTATAACTATACATACATACATACACACATGCATACATACATAAATGTAGAGTATGAAGAAAAAAAGAAACTATTCGAGAAAGATGAGTTGCCCTCTTTCTCCTTGCTCTTCCAATGACCTCCATCGAAAGTGAGGTCATATTAGTATCACAAATATGCAACGAATTGACCTCAGGAGCAATTTTGCAGTTGACAGTGCAAAGGAATAATTGTTTCTGAACTGTAATGCCAAATCTTAAAATCTATTATGTGTATAAATTATAATAATCATGACTTTTGAATCACATTTCATATTTAATCTTTTAACCAAGCAGTTCTTTTTCTAATAGTAATGTTCAATTTTGGTCTCAGCTTTGGCTGAATATTGATTTTAACTGCAGGTTAAGATCCACTGATTAATTCATTAATTTAAAAAGATTAATTTGGCCCTACACTATGTTCCAGTCAGTATATTAGGAGAAAAATTAAGCTTATATTACTGGCCTGATATTATGAGATTTGCCATGTCTATTCATATCTTTTGCCCTAGCATCTAGCAATATGTCTATCCCATGGTAGTTATTAAATTATGCTCAATTTGTTGAGTAAGTAACTTCATTAGTAAAAATACATATTTCCACATATTGATCTTATATCCAGGGACTTTGCTAAGTTCCTCAGGTAAAAAAAAGAATTTTTTAAAAATTTAATTCCTTATGTAATTTTCATAGTTCATCTTGGATTCTCTTGGATTTTCTATGAATATGATCATGTTATCAGTGAATAGTGACAGTTTTATTTCTTCATTCTCAATCCTTAGAGTTTTTCCATTTTCTTATCTTATTGTCTTGGCCAGAACTCCATTAAAATGATGAATAAAAGTGGTGATAGAGGGCAAATTTATTTTGTTTCAGCTCTTTCCCTAGCTCAGGTCTGGTATGGATTGAATACTGGCCCACTGGGCTTCTCTCTTCCAAGTTGAGACAGAGGATGAGAGAGAAGGTGTAGGAAAGGTCTGGCTTGACTGGCTTTATTGTATTTTACCACTGGATTGCTCTCATCTGATCAGAGCAGATATTAAGTCAGATTCAAGTCTCCTTTGAGACGCCTGGGCATTGAATATCTCCCCTGTAGTCTCTTAAGACTGTCAGTGCCTCCTCCAGCCAACCCCTGGTTTTCCTATAATTCCACACAGATTTCCTCTGTTTGGCTCTCATCCTCATCCACCTTCCAGGAAGCCCTCTTGGATCTAGTCCCTCATTGTTCTAAGCCAGCCCCCTTTCCATACTTGCTCTATAGAAAACATCCATGCAGCCTTTGTGTCTTTAAACCATGAAGGGCCAGAAGAACCATCTGTTCTCGCTCTTCAGCCATCAGCCTGTCTCTCACTTTAAGTTTTTTTGGCTGTGGATCTAGTACTAGTACCTAAACCTCATCATTTCTAAAGGATACGGATCAACAATCTAAGTGGTTGCCTTGAAGTATTTCTCACTGGGTATGCAGCTCCCCTCACCTAGAGCATCAGGGAAGAGAAGATGCAACAGTATTCCAGATTCTCTAAAGACTTCCTGTCCTCACTTTATTTAAAGTAAGTATTGAGCTAAGAGTAACCAATTTTCAGCCCTCTACTTCAAAAGTCTCACATCTTCCCTTGGAATACTTGTGACTTTTTTTTTTTTAATCCAGAAGAAACTAAGAAGAAACACAGTTTGATTATTGTTATCTTGAGCACACGTAAACATTTGCCTATTTATATATTGAGAAGTTTATATTTGGGGGTTTTATAAAAATTCTTAATAATTAAAAATATATAACCATTTGTTATAATTGTCAATATTCTCCCAATTTAATATGTCATCCATTCTTATTATCTGAGTTATGAAAAACTCATAGAGTAATTTAGATTAAAACATCATAGTCAAAAACTTATATTTGGTTATTACTAAATAAACCAAATTATGTGAGAATATTTATAAAGTAAAATAGACATCTAATGTAATATGTTGCTTTGTCTCAAGATAAATGCCATCATATTAAACCACTATATCTTGGACTTTAGTTCTTCACTATATATATATCTTAACATTAATATATATATTTCTGGAGGCTTATATATTTCCTGTCCTGCTGTGGGTGCATATAACTTCAGTGTTGACCCCTGGTGTTTTAAGCTGAAATGTTGCCTAAAGTGACTTAATTCTTAACCTGTAATTACAATGCTTATACCTTACACAGACATAGCATTCATTAGAAATACTATACTAAGCAGAGCAAAAACCAAAATAAAACAAGCTCCTGCATATTTCTATTCCTCAACTATGATGGAAGTTTCCATTTCCATGGTAGCTATGCAAACAACATCTCTCTTGCATAAAAATGTTCTTACTCCAAAAAGACTTAGCAGCCCACATGCCTAGGCTGCATGAAGACACCTAATTAGCCCTTCTCTTGCTGTAATTCAAGGCAACTTTGCATATTCTTCTCCACTGAGAACTGATATCATTCCATAAATTAGTCCTTGACTTTCCAGCTGGGTCCAAGTTGAAATCTTACTTCAAAAGTCTCCTGAAAGGGGAAGAAAATCAAATCTTCTGTCTTTTGCTTGTTAACCTTTTAAATATACATTAACATAACAGAATGAACTGTTAAATAGTCTTTTTTTATCCATTTGGTTTCCTCACACCCTAATTAGGTCAATCCTCTGAAGGTAGAAAATTTAAAAATATGTCCTCAATTTGTCAGTCTACTTTTATTATTTTTAGAAAAGGTCACTGTCTAAATTGCATTAGTGTATAGTTTGGGAAGTAATTCATTCTTGTAACATAGTTATCTACATTTCTCATTTCAAACAATTATGTCTTTTGGGTCAGAAAAAAAATGGAAGGATAAATATTTCCTCTGTCAATACTGTACTTTCAAAAATATAAAATAATATTTCTAACCCAAATATAAAAGTGCCTGCATTCAGACTTTGTGACTGCCCTACCTCTCTGGCCCTTTCTGCTCTGTACTTTCAATCTCTAAGTGACTTTGTCCACCCCTGTATTCCATGAAAATCTCTTCACATTTATATCTCCAGGCCAGATGCCTCATCAGAGTTTCACACCAATATATAATCATATTTTTTTCTTTCACTAAAACTTCCAAGCAATCCCAGTTGCTTCATTTCCAAGACTGAACCCCTGCTTTGGACATACTAAGCTGGTCTTCCTCAAAGATTATCCATCTCAGCAAAGAAACTTAGTTCAGACTTCCATTATAACTACCCTCGACTGGGTGGCTTAAACAACAAACATTTATTTCCCACAATTCTAGGGGCCAGGAAGTCCCAGTTCCAGGTGCAGACAGACTCACTGTGTGATGAGGACTCACTTCCTGGTTTGCAGATGACCAACTTCTTACTATAAGGTTAAAAGAGAGAACATCTCTTTAAAGTCTCTTCTTATAAGGGCATTAATCATATTCACAAGGCTCCATCTATCCTTATGACCTAACTACCTCCCAAAGGTCCCATCTTCTAATATTGTCACATTGGAGACACATAGGACTTCAACATATGAATGGGGGGGCATGTTCAGTTCATGGCAAACCTGGAGTCATCTTTGATACCTCTCCTTCTCTTTCTATGTAGGTTCAGTCACCTCCTAAAAAAGCTCTCAAGTCTGTCTGTTTCTCTCCAGTGAACATTGCTGCCCCAGTGTAAGTGACTATTGTGTCTTACTGGGAAAACTCATAGAGTGATACCCTCCTGATTGTCCTGTTGGCACCATTACATTATTCTATACACAGTAGCCTTCGTTGACATTTTTAAATGTGAATCTAATCGTGTCACCTCTAGCTTTATCTGAATACATTTGTGGCTTCCCATTTCTCTTAGAATAAAGATGGAATATACTTAGGCTCCTTATAACCTGAACTCTGGTCTCTTTCACTAGTCTTACTTGAGACACTCTCCTTTCTTACAATCGGTGTTACCTTTTCTTTCATTTCTGACAACATTTTAATCACCATCCCATCTCAGAAATTTTTATACATGCTATCGCCTTGACCTGGCACTCTATGTCTACCTGACACTCCCTTGACCCTAATAGATGACTCCTATGGTGATACAAAGATGTGCCACCTCTAGGAAGGATTTATTGTCTGGACCACAGGGAGTACTACTGACAGGTAGCTTCAACCTTGAAACTATTTGGGGATTGCCTCAGCTGCAGGAAACTGCCTTGCCCAAGGTCATGCTTTTCTTAGAGAGGCCCACAAACCATTTTATCTCCAGAGCTTTCTATGTGATCAGCTGAGGTCTGTATCACAGCTTGACCTCTCCCTCTGCTGAATCCTGTTCCTATCCCTTCCTTCCACAAATGTGGATCCAGCGACTCTCTAATAAACATTCTGCCCACTAAACTGCCTCAGAGTCTGCTCCTAATTACTTCTCCTCCAGAGGTCAGCTTAGCTTCCTTATAGGAGCTAACTAGCTGTATATTGATTTTTCAGGGCTACCAAAACAAATACACACAAATTTGGTAACTTATAACAACAGAAATGTATTCTCTCACACTTCTGGAGTCTAGAACTCTGAAATCAAGGTTTTGGCTAGGCCATGCTCTCTCTGAATGAATGCTCTCAGAGAGAATCCTACCCTTCCCCTTTGAGCTTCTGGTGGTAGCTGATAATCCTTTATATCCTTTGGCTTATAGATGCATCACTCTGATCTCTGTCTTTATGCATGGCCTTCTACCCTGTGTGCCTGTGTCTCTGTGTCCAAGTTTCCCTCTTCTCAGAAGAACACCAGTCATATTGGATTTCAGGCCCACCCTAATCCAGTATGACTTCATCTTAACTTGATTATATCTGTAAAGATTCTATGTCTAAATAAGTTGCATTCACAGGTTCCAGGAGTTAGGACTTCAAGATACCTTTTTGGGGACATAATTCAACCCATAAGCTCAATCACTGAAGACATAGTTGGATGTAAGTAACATACATTGTAGTAGATATTTGTCATTCTTTCTAGTGACCTAACATTTCTCAACAATTTCCTCTATTTAGGGTATTTTCCTAAAACTCACCATAAAAGTCCAACATCTGTTTTCCCGGCCTCTTATGCAGTAAGGACCAAGGCATGTAACTTCTATCATCAGAGACATTCCTGCCAAACATAGAATTGGGAGTCAGTGGTACAAAGAAACACACTGTGTGAAGAATCTATTTTGGCAAAGGAGGTAACAGGGCCATCCAATTTCCAGAGGCAGGAGCATCAGAGTTTAGGTACCATCAACTGTAAACCCACAGTGGGTACATCCAAAGATGGAAGCCCACGTGTCTTCAGTAGACCAGGTATGTGGTAGGATTTGGGGTCCTGATCCTAGATGTGTGTTTTCTAGCCAGCCCAGAGATTCAGTAAGGTTTATAATATTCTTTTGAAACTGTTTTTCTTCCTAAACTGTCAGAGTTGGTATTTATTATCTGCAACTAAACTCCTAACTTATATAGAAATCCAACTTGAGTTTATTTATATAGAAGAAAAAAAAGAGGGTGATGAAAGTAAATTTATTGGTTCAAATCTCTGTAAAGACTTAGGAGTAGAGTCAGACTCTCATACGCAAAATGCTCTCAGGACTTCCTATTTATTTCATCCCATCTCTTATCTCTGCTTTTCTCTGTGTCAAAATTCATTTTTAAAGGTTGATTACCCCCACTGGAACCAGGACCACCAGCAGCTCCTACACTCACATGCTGGGTTTTGAGAGAAGAGACAAAAGAGCTTCTCTTTGCCAGCACCAGTTTTACAGATCTGGGCAAAGTCCTTTGATTACCCAACTTGAGTTACATGCCTTTTCCATGGATAAACCAGTTTGGTCAGGAAATTGAGTTACTATGAATTCATTCCAATTACTGTAGCCAGAGAGGCAGGTCATCCAAATACCTTTAAGAGCACATACCAGAGCAGAGAATGGGAAGAAAGGAGCAGATTCCCCACTGAGGGGAAGGTTTGAAGGTGGGGAGAGACAGTAGGTAGCATAAATATGTCTACAGGAAAATCATTATGAGCCTGGCTGTTATGTGGTTTGCATCTACTATAAGTATTTTCGGTGTTTACCCATAAAGTTTTATCTATGTTTACAAATAATAACAAGCACTACCTCTTTAGGACTTCATTGCAGTTAAGTAAGTTATTCTATACATTATAGAATATAAGCTTCATCTATACACAAATCTTTCTGTTATACACTGCTATATTCCCAGAGTCTTAGGGATGCAGCTAATAGAATATAGGAATATAGTGAAATTTATTAAATAATCAAATAAATAAATAAATGATACTCTGACTCAAAAGAATGAACCTAGGGCATTCTATTAGGGTAAACAAGAGGTAGCATGAATTTGTAAGAGATATTTGTGACTCTTCAGCCAATATATATTTTATTTCATTTCATACTGAGAGACAATATAATGATAAAAACAACCTTAAATTAAACTAATTCTACCTCTTACTAGTTACGTGGATTTAAATAAGTTATTTAACTTCTCTGTGATCCAATTTCTTTAGCTATACAAAGAGGATAATATTAGGACCTATATGTAAAAATTAAGTGGCACATAAATAAATGCTTTCTTTTGTTATTATAGTCACCAGATCCTAGTGTCTACTAGGTATTTTTATCATCTTAATACCATAATCACACCAGTATGCCTCTGCCTGAATATTGCCAATGCTCTTGTTTTGTTCCAGCACATCTACACACTCTTGAAAGAAACTTAAGTCTCAGGACACCTGGGTGACCTAGTCAGGTAAGTGTCCAACTCTTGATTTCAGCTCAAGTCATAATCTCATGGCTCATGAGAACGAGAGAGCCCCCACATTGGGTGCCATGCTCAGCAAGGAGTATGGTTGAGATTCTTTCTCTCCCTCTCCTTCTACCCCTCCCCCCACCCACTCTCTCTTTTTTCTAGAAATAAATAAATAAATCTTTGAGGAAAAAAAGAAACTTAAGTCTTGTCTTTAAAACAAAAAAGAAAGTAAATCTTCCATAAACTAAAACAAAGAAACAAATGATCTTTTTAAAGATTTTATTTATTTGTTGGACAGAGACAGACACAGTGAGAGAGGGAACACAAGCAGGGGGAGTGGGAGAGGGAGAAGCAGGCTTCCCACTGAGCAGGGAGCCTGTTGCGGGGCTCGATCCAAGGACTCTGGGACCATGACCTGAGCCAAAGGCAGATGCTTAACCATCTGAGCCACCCAGGCACCCCATAAATGATTTTTTTTAATCTTCATTCAACCCTGGGATTAGAAGAAGAAAACAATCAAAGGACTTCTTGACTAGATCAAATTATTTTATCTTATTAGTGTTATTTTCTTCCTTATAGCTTTAATCTATTGATTCTCAAGTGGAGCTCTCCTTGCAGTGGAAGGCAGAAGACCATTGGGAATTAAGAGAAATTCACTGTGGGGCGCCTGGGTGGCTCAGTTGGTTAAGCGACTGCCTTCGGCTCAGGTCATGATCCTGGAGTCCCGGGATCGAGTCCCGCATCAGGCTCCCTGCTCGGCGAGGAGCCTGCTTCTCTCTCTGACCCTCCCCCCTCTCATGTACTCTCTCTCATTCTCGCTCTCTCAAATAAATAAATAAAATCTTTAAAAAAAAAAAAAAAAAAGAGAAATTCACTGAGAAAAAAAATAGGCATAGCCTTCCATTTCCCATTCCTAAAGTGAGAAGTAGTAATGCACAATCTCAAAATGGAATCCTCCAAATTATTTCTATAGAACCAAGTTTATAGGTGGAATTAGCCTATGTATACTCATTGTGTATTACTTTGGTAATCAGAGTACAGCTCTTGCCAAACTAAACTATCCTCATTTCTAGAAAGAGAACTAACAATGAATGAAGAGGTTGATTACTAGTCTCAATTTGAAGATATGATTAATGTAAACCATTTAGTGAGCTTTCTGAAGTCTAATAAAACTGATCCCTAGATAGATTCACTGTTCCCCTCCATACTGCTTTGAGGGAAGAAAATAAATAAACAATAAAACAATCCTAGAATTCCTGCCCAGAACTTTTCTCTGAAAAGAAACAGGTTGGTAAACCTAAGTATATTTGTATAAGAAATAAACATACAGGAAATGTTTAATTAGTTTGTAATTTTGTAATTAGTGTGTTTGTAATATTTTCCATCTGAAGGACATACAAAAAATACAGGGCTAGAGATTTGTTCGAGTTGTTTTTTTGAACTATCATTTTAGAAATCTAAAAAGGGCTTTAAGGTTCATCTTAGAATGGTACCATCTGTTTTTATTATCATTGTTCTCTACCAAAGACTATATTGTTTCATATGAAGGTATAATCTTGTCAGAAAATTAGTTATAAAATGTTAATTTCTGATCTACTTCCCGTCTTATTATGTAATTCTATCTCTAAGCCAAATATATAACTAACAAATGACTTCACAAAATGAAAACATTGCCTTGTCAAATTACTCTTTTATGGACATTAAAAAGAAAAGCAGATTGCATTTGTTTTGTTGAATATTTTTTAAGAGTAATAATTCCATATACTTCCTTGGAAAGATGAAAAACATTCTTATCTACCCCATCATCTGAATATGTACTTACTTCTTCTTATTGCAATGTCTTCAAGTTCATAAAATAATTTTCACTCTTGTTTTTAGAGACTGTAACTCTGCCATTTGGCAAAGTTGTTTATTCATCCATCTATTTTCTCATTTATCCAGCAATATGATTTTTAGCACCAGTGATACTATATACCAGGTATCAACATGTTCACTGATGAGCAAACACCCACCTGCACCCTGTCTTCACAGGTATCCATACGCCTGGCCTATCCTCACCATTTAGTTCTCTTCAAAGACATCTCATTGGTCGCTACATCAAAGGTAGTACATTAGCAGTCTGTCATATTAACCCTGCCTTATTGATTTTACTAAGCAAATCCCCATCAGAATGTACAATATTCATTAATTTCATTGTATAGTCACTGTTCATATCCCTCAGCTACAAGATAAGTTCCATGAGAACAAATGGCCTGCCCTATCTTATTCATTGCTGGGTCACTGATACCTTAAAGAAAAACTGGCACCTAATGTAAACAATAAATATTTAGTGAATAAATGAAAAAAATTCTAGTTGCAGAGATAGGTATTTATCAAATGATAACACACACATATACATAAGCTCAACTGTGCTAAGTGTTACAAGAGTTAAGCCCAGTTTTGTGTGTGTGTGTGTGTGTGTGTGTGTGTGTGTGTGTGTGTGTGTTCTATAGGAAGGTTTGACCTTACTTATCTAGCCCTGATGAAGGCCGTCCTGGTAAAGTCATAACTGAACTCAGGGCTTCAGATAAGTTAAATCCAACTAGGTGAAGAGGGTAATATACATGTCTCCAAGCTTGGAGAATGTAAAAAGACCCTGCTATGGGAATTAAAAGATGACCAGGGTAGCTGGAATGAATAAGAGATGAAAGATCGAAGTAATTGCTCAGCGGCTTTTCATTTTTGTGACTATGACCCACAGTATAAAGCCCATTTTATGTAATAAACCAGTGCACATACACACATATGCGTACATATATAAATATAAAAATAATTGAAAAAGTTATCCAATAAAGAATTTTACAACCCTATAATGTGTCATATGCCTAGTTTGAAAAATACTGGACTTGACTAGCCATATGAAGGATTCCCATTATCCTAAGAGGCCAAGAAGAAGCTTGTTGAGATATGCATTTTTTAAATTGTTTTGTGACAGTGTGGAAACTAGATCAGCATAGGAGTTAGGTCTCTGGAGAATGGTCAGCACTTCACACAAAAGCTAATGGCAACAGAGATCAGGAAATAGTAGGGCAAAAGGAGAATAAAAGAACAAATCTGGTAAATATTTAGGAGATAAAAAGCCAGCTCAAGTTGGCCATGCACTGTATATGAAGAAGGGAGAGTATTAAGGACAACTCATAGACTTCTGTCTTTCTGTCCTGTATGGATGATGGTGCCACTCAGCAAAACTGGAAATTCTGGAAGAAGACCATATTTAATGGGCAAAACGGTATGTTCTGTGTTTCCTGTGTTGAGTTTGAGGTGTCTTTGAGACATCCATGTGGAAAAGAAAAACAAAAACAGTTGGGTATATGGGTCTACAGTTCAAACGCAAAGTGTGGCCTAGAGATCTAGGCTTTGGAGTTATCTAAAATTGAAATCACAAATGTGGATGATATCACATGGAGAAGTGAGTCAGGAGAGGACAGAACCAAGGACAGAGCCTTATGAAATCTCAATATTTAAAATTTAAATGCTAAGTGGAAGAAGATGAGCTTATAAAGGAGAATGAGGAGTGACTACATAGACAAGAAGGGGGAAAAAAGAATATAAAGCCATGGAAGACAAGAAAAGAACTTATTTCGTTCTAGAGGGGAGGGGGTGGGGGGATGGGTTAGCCTGGTGATGGGTATTAAAGAGGGCACATTCTGCATGGAGCACTGTGTGTTATACGCAAACAATGAATCATGGAACACTACATCAAAAACTAATGATGTAATGTATGGTGATTAACATAACATAATAAAAAAAAAAAGAAAAGAACTTATTTCAAGAGAATGTTCAATTCTATTTTTACTATACTGAAAACTTATACCCTGGCTGCTTATCTTGTATGATTCTTAATGTTTTTGTGTTGCTTAGGGCACAGAGTTAGTATCCATGTATGTATCCTTACTTTTTTTTTCCTGTCAGATCCTTTCTGATTTCACTCCCTTTTGCCAATTTCTTTAATTTTCCTGCTTCTCTATCTTTCTGTGGCACCTTCCTAGGGAATGTTCAATCACGGAAAAAAATGTTTCACTTTTTTACTGCTAGATAATACTAGAAGAAAGCAAAAACCATCCAGATTATTGCCTTTATAAATTCATGGATATTATTATTATTACTATGTTAATATATTAGTAATTATTAGTATCTACTATATTAGCATCTATTGACCTATTGCTAAATAGCTATTCTTCCTTTGCTCCTTTTAAGTATTTATCCATTTTTCTACAAAAGCCATGTTCAACTTTCAACACATTATGTTTATCCCACCACTTGCCCCTCTCAATCTCAGGAAGTGATTCTACTTCAGCTGGAAAATAACAACAAATCATGAAATCACTGAACAGAAAATTATTCAACATCCCATCCTCAATTCTGCAAGCAGTTCCTAGAGACAACATAAAATAGGACTTAAAAGTGTAGGCTTTGGATCCAGACACCTGGTGACTTTTGGAGAATTACTTAAACTTTCTGTGCCTCAGCTTCCTTGTCTGTGAAATGGACACAATCCTAACATCCAACCTAAAACCTAAAAAACAAATTGGCATTGTTAAGTAATCTAGATTGTATTTTTTGTAGTGGTTCTCAAAGTTGGGCAAGTATCAGAATCACCCAGAAGGCTTGTTATAACACAAATGGAGCCCCAGTCCCAGAGTTTCTGATTCAGTAGACCTAAGATCAAGCTCCAGATTTTGCATTTCTAACAATTTCCTAGGTGATACTGATTTTGCAGCACAGCATCAAGAACCACAGTTTGGGAACCACTGACCTAGTACGTGAGAAGCACTTAGAAATATGGTTGGCACACTATCAGCACTCAAAAACTTTATGTCCTTTAGCTGTATCATTCCCTCCCTTTATTGTGAGACAGGGGGAAGTATCTCCCCTCTATACTGCTGATCTCTCAGCCTGCTCTCTGGGACACATGACTTCCTGCCTTCTCAGGTAATTTGATCAACTGATTATTCACTCTATTCCGTTCTGTTCATCCTCCTCCTCTCTGCATACTTCTTCTCATTTGAATTAATAAGCTAGAATTCAAGCATGTTTCTTCTGCAGTAAAAGAAAATCAATGCCAATACTTTGGCCCCTTTTAACAACCATTCTAACCCTCTTTCCCCTGCTGAGCCTAACATTTTAAGAATTGTTTTCACTGATTTTCTCCATTTTATCAACTCTTACTAACTCTACAGCCAACTGCTTCCTGATTTATTTCCACACTGCTCCCTGATATTGCTCAAAAAATTATCAGCACTAACTGCACTATTAGCTAAAGGCATTAGATGTTTATCCCCTCTGGAAGTGATTGATATTGCTGACCACTCCCCTCTTCCTGAAACCCCCTCTTCTCTTTTCATCTTAAATCCACACTCCCCTGGATTTTCTCCAATGGTTCAGCCACTTCTCCATCTCTTTTATGAGTTTCTCTTTTTCATGCTTTTAGATCCTGGTTTGGTTTTTTGTATTTGTTTGCCTGTTTGATTTAAATTTTATTTAGGGACTTTTTCTCTTCTGACTCTTCTTGAACTCTCCCTGAGCAAACTCCGTTGAGGAAGTAATACTGATTTGAAGGTATAATTTATTATGCAAAAAAAGGAAAGTGTATCAGAGATAGTGAATAGGAATAAAATAACTGAAGTCAGTGTATTTAAAGGAATAAATATTAAGATCTTATGGAGAAACAAATAGAAAAATATGAAATTTATGTTATTCTGACCGTAAAAAAGAGATGAGACAAGAAGTAGGAGTTTGCAAGCAAGGCTCCCATATATTTACCATATCCTGGATTCCTTTTGAAATGGAGATTATTCTTTATACTAAAAAGATATAACAGACAAAAAAAAAAAGTACCTCACATCAGTGAAATAAATAACTGTGAAAGGTAAAGAAACTCAAGATATAATTAGGTCAACCTTTGGAGAAGGCCCCAGGAAGAAGAGTTTGGATCATATAAAAATTAGTTAAATTGACCCAAAACACCGGGAGCTTCTAGAGACTGCCTATCTATTGTTTCCTCACAAAATTTATTCTTAACCAGTGCCAATAAATTGTATAGTTGCATACTGGTGTTACCTCAGAATAATATCTCATATTCTTCCAGTAAGCATTACCATGTAGGAGAAATCTGGGACTGAAAAATAACACAGTTCATTAGCTGGGTGATAGCCATAACTGAGGTTATTCTGCTGCTTTGTTTCCTTTACCTCAGAAGGCTGGCTCCCTTAGCTTACTCACAGCACAGATCCTGCATGGTTCCAGATACGCATATCTAATTGACTGCTAGATAACTCTGCTTGAATGTTTGGGGCACTTCAAACTCAGTATTTGCAAAACTGAACTCACCATCTTCTCCCACCCCTGCTTTTCTACTATTGATTCTATCTGAGTGAATGGAAACTTCCTCAAATCAGTTGCCAGTGATCAAAAATGAGATATGATTTTTCTCCTTCCTTCTCCCTCAGACTCCTGATGTCCTTGATCATATTCCATTGAGTTTCTTCAGTCAACGCAGCGACAATTTCCAACTTCCTTATTCAGGCCATTCTCATTCTTCTTGTAAAAGCGGGGAGATGTGTCAGGTGATACTGTCCGCTGTGGACTGACCTAAACCTCATTGGCCCTTCAGAATGCCTAGGTTCTTTCTGGTGGATAATAACAGCTGTCAAAGAATTTTAGATAGCAAGGATTAACTCCTCCCTCATTACCCTGCTATTAACCTTTAGTAAGAACAAATCTCAGGCCAAATTCTGACAAAACTATAGACATTTATTAGATATATAGTCTTTGGTAAAATTCAATCCTTGCCTCTAGTTGGCAACCTGCAATCAGAAATCCTCCTAAACCAATGCCTGTTTGTAGGATCAGTCAGAGTTCAAACCTCAGGCATCACCCTTCAGGGATGATTTACTGAGATAAAGTTTTATATCCCATACAGGTAACATTTGATAATGTCTAAAGTATTTTAGCCATTCTACATGTCTTGACAATCTTTAACTACTGATAATCTCTTTCTTTCTACCCTACATCATGCTAATTAACAGGACTTCAGTTACATCAATAAACGCTATTTCTAACGCTCAGTATGCTACTTAGCAAAGAATTAGTTGTTGATAGCCATAGGAGTAGAGAAGTGCTTTTGGTAGGTGTCCCCTGGGTATGGCCTTTTCTGATAGGTTGTGAGCTGACCTCCCTTTAACTGTGCCCCCTCAGTGGTGGGTTGGTAATCAGGCCCAGAATTAGAGCCTGAACTAACTGGTATATATATCACATCATATTGGCTATCCTAAAGTGTTTCAAAGTAATTTTTACATATTGTAACGTGATGTTTTCAGTTTTTTCCCTCTCTACAGCCTTGAAGTACTTCTTAAAATGAAACTATGGTCATACCTATTTCTTAATTTTTTTCAGTGGCTTCCCATTACTCTTATAATAAATGAAAATGTCCTGAGACAGCCTCATCTGACACCTATCATCATCTTTCACTCCCTCACCTTCATTCTTTGTGATTCGACTATCCTGAATATCTCTTAAAATTGCCATAATTTTTCCCAACTCTAGGACTCACCATTTTGTCTTCCATTTACCTGGAAAACTCTTCCCAGCTCCCTCGCCTGGCCAAATCGTTCACTTACCTCAATTACTCCAGCCTCAGTGGAGGCTGATCACAATGCTCTGGGTCTCTGGGCCTCAAAGAAACGTTTGTCAAATCATTTTTACTTCTAATGCTTCAAGAAAAATACCCCCTTCAAACAGCTAGTCCTAAGCTGTGTGTCTGGTCTCTATTTTTCCATAGGGTGGCTGATTTACCCAATGGCCACTCAGGTTACCAACTGAGAACACCACTCCCCAACTGCAGAATGAGAGCATTGTCATAATTATATGTACTGAAAAGAAAGGTAATGTCACTTAAGAATTATGTGCAAACAGGTATCACATATGCCATAAAAAAAATAGAGATGCCATATTATTCCCAAAGAGCTGAAAATATTTTTCTTTTCCTTGCTTATGGAAAAGCTGGCACTAGTAGAAAAAATAAAGTTGCTCAAATGGGGCCCACATTTGGGTGGCAGCCCAGAAGAAGAGCAGAGGAGGCAGGTTTAGAAACACAGCAGGCAGAGACGCAGAAAAAACACAAAAAAATCATCAGCCTGTGCAGGTGCAAATTTATCCTGAATACAATGATGCTTAAACTTTGGAGCCCTTCTATCTCTGATCAGCAGGGATGCAGGGACTTGTGGAAGACTCTAGGTAGGGAGAGAAATCTAGGAGGCAACCAGGATGCATCTCTGGTAAAGAGAGCTCAGGTGAAATATAACTGAATCTCTGAAGCTCCAGCAATGGTTCATTTTAAATTCTTGCTTTGGAACCTCTTTCTGAGTTTGTATTTTTATATTATTTCAAAAAGGACCTTCACCTCATATTTGGTCAGTTTCAGGCTTCAGAGAACTTGCATCTGCCCTGAACATAGGTAACAACCACATTTCTCTAACAGACAGAAAAAGCTAAAGAAGTTTCATTTCACTTGCATTGGGCTCCCATCACTAATATTTTCCTTTCTAGCTTAAAGCTCATGGTCTGGGTATATTGACTTTCTCCACTAATTCACTGGTATTTCTTTTCAAAGATTAATAGTAAGATGAAAATAATCTGTAAATTTATTTGACCTGGTGGAGTTTCCTTTTTTTTCTTGCAATTAGTCCTCGGAATGTCATTTTCAAAAAAAAAAGTAATTATTTTCACCTTTTATTCATATAATAGATGAGATGTGAAATGAGCTTCATGGATGATAAACACCCCAATGGCTACTAAGTTTTACAGAGTATAAACAAGAATTGAGCTGCTGCTACACAAAATTAACAATAAAATTTTACTGTAGATGCTGGATATAAAGAGAATGAAGTATCCTGAGTGAACGAAGGCCATTAGTTCTATAATGAAATACGAACATCATATGCATTCACTTGTGTGTGGGTTTGAAATACACACCAGGAAACAATTATGTAGTAGTATCCAATACTCACTTTTGAAATGCCACATCCCTGAAAATCATTTTAATACCTGAATAAACTTACAAAATCTATCATGTTCCTCGAGCAATCCATGTCATCACTTTGATAGTGCGTCAAAGTCGGGGGGAAAAAAAAAACAGCTTCAAAGTTTGGGTCTTTTTTTTTTTTTTTTTAAGATCTTCCCTGCCCCATATTACCTCCTAAAAATTTTTCTGCTTTCTTTTAGTACTTTCTATTTGTTAGAGGTAGGTGGGTAAAAAGGAGCTCCACCCTGATTTCAGAATAAGAGCATTCACTTATTTTATTCATCAAAGTAACACAATTATTTCTCCTTCTTACTTCCACTGAAAGCAGAACTCATTTGGCTTATTTAAATGCAATAAATGGCAGCTGCTACATTTTGACCCATTTAACCACACGCCTACCCTCCCCACAGCAAACCAAGGATGTTAGAGGGGAGTCAAAGTTTCCTTTACATAATTTATTATAACACAGGCCAATTCCACAAGCTAATCCTACAACATTTTTAAAAAAACTTTTATTTTAGAACAGCATTAAATTTGCAAAAAATTTCTAGGGGCAAATAGTGCATTCAGTTTCCCCTATCTCACACCACATTGCATTATTTTACATGAATACATTAAAATTAATGAACCAATATTGATACTTTATCATTAAGGAAATTCATACTTTATTCAGATTTTGATAGGGGTTTTTTGGTTTCTGTTTGTTTGTTTTGGGGTGTTTTTTTGTTTTTGTTTTGACGTATTGTCCTTTTTCTTTTCCAGGATCCCATCCAGAGTACCACATTACATTTAACCATCAAGTCTCTTTAGGCTCCTCATGGCTGTGACAGCTTCTCAGACATTTCTTGTTTTGATGACCTTGACAGTTTCGAAGAAGTACCAGTCCGATATTTTCCAGAGTGTACTTCAATTGGGATTTGTCTGATTCTTTTTTTTCACAATTAGAGGTTATATGTTTGGGGGAGGAAGATCATAGGGGTAAAGTCCATCTTTATCACACCATATCCCAGCTCCATCCTATCAGTACTACTTCTCACTAGAGACCTTGATTACCTGGCTGAGGCCCCACATTATTTTTGCTTTTGTGGTTTTCCATTCTTGGTTCTATCAGTTAGTAGTGTTAATAATAGCAAAACTGGTCAGTTAGCGTTGCTCTATTCCTTGAAATCTTAAACTCAACCAGTTGTTTTTCAAATATTTGAAGTAATATTCAGAAAAGAATGTTTTTTTGAGCCAAATAAAATCCTTTATATAATCTGACACTTGGACACTTGAGAATTCTCAGGATCATCTTCATTCATTTTTTTCTAATTTCCTCTATTTGTTTATACACATACGTGTGTATAAAAATGAGTGGAAATACACAACTAAATTTCCAATTGCATTAAAGTGGTGATTGTTTAAATAAAAAGTGCTAAAAGATACCAGAGAATTTTTCTTTTAAGTTTTTCTTTTAATTCTAGTTAGTTAACATACAGTGTTATATTAGTTTCAGGTGTACAATACAGTAATTCAACACTTCCATACATCACCCTGTGCTCATCATGACAAGTGCACTCCTTAATCCCCGTCACCTATTTCCCCCAGCCCTCCACCCACCACCCCTCTGGCAACCATCAGTTTGTAATCTACAAGAATCGAAAACAGAGTAATTTTAGGAAATAATAATAATCATGGGGTAGGAAAGAACTTCTTAAAAAAAGACCTATTTTAGGGGTGCCTGGGTGGCTCAGTCATTAAGCGTCTGCCTTCGGCTGAGGTCATGGTCCCAGGGTCCTGGGATCGAGCCCCACATCGGGCTCCCTGCTCTGTGGGGAGCCTGCTTCTCCCTCTCCCACTCCCCCTGCTTGTGTTCCCTCTCTCACTGTCTCTCTCTCTGTCAAATAAATAAATAAAATCTTTAAAAAAAAAAAAGACCTATTTTAGAATCAATAAATACAACAATTGTAAGTTTGATCACTTAAATGTTAAAAACTACTGGACAACCAAAACAAAATTTCTATAAAGTAAGTTAAAAAGCAAATGGCAGAGTGGGAAAAAATATTTGCATCATGTGTAAAAACATTAATAATCATAATTTCCCCACCCTCCTGCTCGTTCAAGTTTTGCTGAAATAATTTAGGACTTTTAGTTCCAGTGTTTTCCTTGTGGTATATCTCTTCTGTCTCAATCTTTATTTATCTCTTAACTGTGACATTCATGGTCACTCTATCATTTTCAATTTAGAATTAACTATACATATTGCAAGATTCATTGTTTACCACAGTTTCCTTTCTACTTCAAGTCTTTCCAAAAAAAAAAAAGAGAGAGAGAGAGAGAGAGAAAAGAACAAATTAAGGTTTTACTGGTTCACTTGGAGATTTCAAATATGCATGAATTAAATTGCAAAAGCCAAAGAAAGAGTACAATTTTATTTTTGTATAACAATGACAAAAATATCTGTGTGTGACTTTGTGTTTTGTGATTAAATGGTTAGATAAATATGGAGAGGAGTATGGAAGAATATACACTAGGCTATTAATAGTGTTTAGGTAGAGTGAGGGAAATTTGGATGAGAGAAGGAAGGATTTACTAAGTAAAAAATAAATAAATGTGTGAGTGTAAAAGTAGTATTTGTGATATGATCATGTATGGGTAAATTTTCATGTATGTGTATACGTGTCAATATATAGATCTGCCAGTTCCTACATGGATTTGAAAGGAAGCCACTAAAATGTTCATGGTGATTTCCACAGGGTGTTGGGATTTCAGGTGATCTTTACTTTCTTCCTAATAATGGTATATTCTGTCACATACAATGAGCTTGTGTATATCATCAAACTAGTACAATAGAGCTGTTTTCATTTTTGTTAAAAATAAAAGAAAAAAAGCACATCAAATTATGAAAGCATCTTACATATATTCATGATTGTATTTGAATTATAGAAAAGCAACACCTGAGATCAGTAAAAGTATAAAACTGAGTTAACATAATGGTCCATCCATTAACAATATAGACAATCTGGAGACTAGAGTGAATCATTACATAGTATCACACTTACAAAGTTATATATCCATCCTGTGAATATATATTTTCTTTTGATATTTTATGAATCTACCCATTTACCCAAATATTGCTAAGAGTTTCATTCCAACAATATTTTATTCCAACAGAAGCATTTATCAAAATGTTTTTAATAAGCATATTTTTTGTTTTGAACATATTTCCTTTAAATATTCTAAAATTACCTCTTTCAAATAGCCCAGCTACACTTTCCAGAGTCTAGAATTCTCTCATTAATTATAAATTCACACAGACTGTTAATATTTGTAGTTTTTATGTCTTTATTTTCATTTTCTAGAATACTGGCTCTATATTCTACATCTATAAATCTAACTCCCCCATGCTTTTCTCTGGGTGGCAACAATCTAGAATAGTCAGATTTGTAGACTGCAGAATTGAAAAGCACTCAGTGTTGCTGGACTGAAGTGAACATAAGAAAAGTAATAGGATATGAAGCAGACAAGTAATGGGGAATCAGATCATAGAAGATCTTGTAGATAATTTTCAGAACTTTGGTTTTTGCTTGATTGGAATGAGAAGCCATCAACAGCGTTTTGTGTAGAAGAATGACATGATCTGACAGGTTTTAAAGGATTGCTACTATGTGGAGTAAAAACTGCAAGAGACAAAGACAGAAGCAGAAACACTCTGAGGCTAAGGCAATAATCCAAGTGAGAGGGAATGGTGGTTCACACCAGGGTGGTAGCTGCAGAGAGACCAAGAAGTGGTTGGATTCGGGTATATTTTGAAAAGAGAGCTAAAGGAAATTCCTGACAGATTGAATCTGTGATGTGAGAAAAAGAAAGGAGTCTTAGATAAATCCAAGGTTTTTGGCTGACGCCACTAAAATGGGAAAACTATGGGGAAAGCAACTTTGTGGCAGGGAGTGGGGAATCAGAATTTTAGTTGGGACATGTTGTGTTTGAGCTTTTTGAACTTTGTGCACAAGTCTTTTTAATAACTACAAAAATTCATAGACAATTCTGTTTAATGCTAGGTTGGAATCTAACTTAATACTTCAGAAATCACCTGGCGGAATTATTTTCCAGGCAAATTTCACAGTGGCCACTTGATAGTTACTTTCTGCTGCTCTTCTGCAGTGTCTACTAAACAACCCCACTATACCCTATGGTCTCATGAGAGACAAAGCTAGAACATACTTCACTCTTTCAATATTTTTCTAATTTTGCACAGTTGCCTGCAGCAAAGTCTCACTTTTATTATGACTAGGCACTGTAGACATAGTTCAGCATATTTCCAAATTACAACGGTTTCACAACGTCACTTATACAAGTTCTATCTCATCCTAATTTCTACTAATGTCTCATCTCAGGTTTTATGAAGAGCGGCCACCATGACCAGTTCTCTGAAAGCTTTTTCCCTACATATAAATTCTCATTTTTCCTTTTGAAATGTTTTCTGTTTACTTCAAGGAAGACATAGCCAGACTGCTGTTGAAGAAAATTGCATTTTCTAAATAATCCCAGAAATAAAAGAGCCTGAAAACAAGATGGAAGAGTCCCCTCGTCCAGAATGAGTGCTGCTGCAGTGAGGGGGACAATTCTGAGGTCTAGGAGCAGTAAGGCCTTAGCCTCCTTGTTGGATCTAATTAATCAGGGGCAGTTTGGATGCTGTACTAAACAAGGGGAGGTGACTGAGTCCCTTCAAAAAGACACATTTGAAGGGTAATCACTTTCAGTAAACCCTAAACTTGTTGGCATATGAATAACTGACAAGAACAATGAAAACTCTTCAAACCAAAGATGATCCCTTGGCTCGTGAAAAACTTTGGGTACTTATTTTGTAATTTATCATGGTTCAACATATATTCACTACAGAATGTTGTTAATGTTGAGCAATGGAAGGAATACTGATAGCATTATCATTTACTTTTTTAAAAGATTTATTTTATTTGAGAGAGAGAGTGGGGAGAAGGGCAGAGGGAGAAATCTTCAAGCAGACTCCCTGCTGGGTGGGGAACCAACTCGGGGATTGATCTCATGACCCATGAGATCATGACCTGAGCCTGAGCCGAAACCAAGAGTCAGATGCTTAACCGACTGAGTCACCTAGGCGCCCTGCGCTATCACTTACACTGATAGCTACCAATTATTGAGCATTGAGAAATGCTTTATTTTTATTTAATTTTAAAACTACTCTATGGGGCAGGATTTTTATTCCCACATTTAGAAATAAATGAAGCTGTAGAGGAGAAAGTAATGGTAGCTCTGGGACCAAAGGTAGGTCTATCTGATTCCAAACCCAATACTCTTCAACACCACACAAGGTTGTCAACTGTTTATTGAGGTACTGTTAATGATATTTAATCCTAATGAGACAAAGATTATTATTTCCATTTTACAAATTTGAAAACTTGGCCTTGAGGAGGTTAAAAATTGAGATAGTAAGTTGCAGAACCAGGATTCAAGCACAGAATGCTCTGACCTCAGTATCTGTGTTTTTTTTCACTATGTTGTGTTACTATCAGCAGGATCCTCCAATATTTTAAGAGTTGATCTTATAAAATCAGTTCGTGAGAGATGTAATAAAATCATAGCAAAAGCCACCCCTAGAAAGCAGAGTGGCTCCCAGTTCACCAGCTGGCTACAATGCAAAGTGTTGGTGGCATGAGTACATCAAACCCAAACGATGTAGTTCCCATGGCAGCCAAGTCCTAATGATGGCAGCAGATGCACTGGGTTATTATAAGTTGGCACTATTAGCTATTTTAATCATGCAACAAGCTCCTCTTGCTCTCATTGCTTGACTCATTGCTCACCAAGCAATATTCTGGTTTTAATTTGGTTTCCCATGTGGCTTTCCTATGGCAACACTAGTTCCTCTGCTCTCTATGACAATTGTATTTCTCATTTTAATTAACTAGTAGACAACCTGGTAAACGGATCAGTTTCCTTGTGAATTTGGTAACATAAGCCCCCTAGGGTCAGTAACTGATTAGCCAACTTCTGAAGATCTACTCTAGTAATCTGACCCCGAGCTACAAGGACTTCATAAGGTATCGCCATCATGTGAATCACTCTAAAGGGGCCACCCCTCAGACACACTGTGAACCTATTATCTCAATGTGATGTAAAACCACAGCAGAGACAAATTAGTGACCCGTTATTGATCACTGTGGATATACACACATGAGTAAAATTTTTTCATTTCCCTAATTGAAATTTGTTTCGGTATTCTAATCCCAGTAAATAATGTTATATTTGGATTCCTAAAGATAAGTTTCATTTTGGTTATTCACATGTGAGTATTTATAATGAATGCATATGGCCTAATATAATTCATAAGCTGCCATTGCTCTTCTTTATATTTATTTTCTGTTAGATATATTTTTCCATATCATGGTACATGTTTTCTGCTTGGTGATTAGCTATGGCATATATTACTATTTTTTCCTATTTGGTTTAGAAAATCTAGGGAAACTGAGCATTCTGTTTGGCTTCCATAGCCTTCCTGGTAATATAGCACAACTATAATGCACTTTTTTTCAAGCAGAATAGATTCTAGCACAAGGCAATCCATTTCATCAGGACTGGGTTAATAAGGAATGAAATATCTATGCCCACTTGTTCCAAACTGTCAAATAGGAAAGGATTAAACTTAAATCAAAAGAAATATCATTCAGTATCATTATTAGGTGAAATAATTTCACTCTGCACTTGCTTGTGCTTCCTTTATAAACCAAGAGATTATTAATTTGATGCTCCACTAAGTGCTTTGAATCAGCTAAAATATTTTGCCAGCCTCATCTTTCTGAAGCTAATTTATTAATACACCGAATACTTTTTCCACTAACTAAAGGCATACTTACAGAAAGATAACATTCAAACTGTAATCTGAAAAGATCAATTCATTAGAAGTGTATCTAGAAGCACGATCTACTTTCTTGGGCTTGTTTTTCTTAAATTTTTATTAGAAATGAGGTACTACATATTAGTGAGAATGTACCAAATATAGCATCAAGTATTACAGTATTACACTGCCCAATGAAGCCATTCTGGCATCTCAAATACTGAAGAAAAACTCCTTAATATGTTCAAGAGATATATGCTTTTTAAGGATAATTGAAATTATGTTAAGAGTACTTTATATCAAGTGACTATATGTCACTGTAGCAGGTGAAATTTTAACTGGATAAAAATGAGGGAAAAAAGTTGGTGGGCATATAAGAAACCTTGAAGAAAGGTTAAAGCACAACTGTCTGAAAACTCTCATCTGCCCCATTCCCAATTTTCGCAAAGTTATAATCAACATATATCACAGAAAACAATGAAAAAGAAAAAAATAATAAGGAATTACAAGAATGTAATAAACAGTTAATTATAAAGCAGAAAATGCCAAAGGTTTTTCTCTTGGTCAGTGTGGGCTCTCCTCCCATAAACGTTCAGGTTTGAGCAGCACTTGTGGACATAAGGCACTCGTAGGGTTTGTTTGTAGACTTCCATGCCATTCAATCCAAATGCCTTTTCATTTTACAAAGGTTGATATTATTGGGGAAAAAAAAAAAAAAAGCCTCCACATTGTCTTTCCATTCCCCCAGCTCTTGAGAAAGTTTGCTATGGGAGTGTCAAATGTTGTTTGAGGATAATGGTAGGTGAGATTTTTTTTCCCCCTACATGTAAAGAAAGTCATCATGTGGGTACATCAACTCTTAAAGACTTCTTAGGACTCAGTGTATGAAGTGGTACATCAAGCTTCTATCAAAAAGCAATTCACTCACCAGGCAACGCATGGTTTTGAAAGAATGCAGATATCTTCTCTGCTCGTTTCTCTGGGATTTCACATTATGGACTATAAATTTGCTCCCAAAGAAAAGCTTCCTGTTGCTTCATTCGTTCCAGATTCCTCAGCAACCGCTGAAGACACTTCAGTTGGCCAATGCCTTTCTTACCACGAGGCCCTGCCATCTGACCCGGGTTCCAGTGATCTGATCAGTCCAGTATAGAGTGACTGGTATGCTGGTTCTACTATCACAGTCCAAAACACACTAGGCTTCTGACAACCACATCACATTCCTGACTCCCGGTAACCTTCTGGTCAGTTGGTCCTTCCAGGTCTTGTTGGTGTGAATCACTGCTAAGCCAGTGAAATCTACTTTGATCTACTTTAGGGAAATAAAGAAACAACCAAAACTGTGTACTGCCCATTGTTCATCGGTGTTATTAGTGCTTTAAAAATCAAATCACCCTGAGTCATCAAAGCGGGGAAGGTGCAATTTATCACAGAACTGTGAATTCCCAGGATAGTCATTATGTGCAAATGTGCTATGAAGCCGCGGTTTCACCAGGTTTATGCCTGAGTACCAATAATAAAGTTAACAGTGATGGCTACAATAAACTGTCAGAGATAAAAGGCCTTCTAAAAGGAAGTTTCTGCTATCATTTATACGGTTCACTACCATTCAGCACATAAACACGCAGAACACACAAAAGCCAGGGGCTTTTATTCTCTCTGCTTTTGTTCAAGAAAGTGGTTGAAGGCAATAGAAGGGAAGGTAGACCTGACATGTTTCAGTGAGACAGAGAAACAGAAATGTTTGTGTTAACACACTGAAATGTAATCATTTCAAAATAATTATGTCACTTTCCTACCATAGAAGGGTCTTGATTATCAATGTGCATGGAAAGGGGCTAAGATAGAAATTCATAACACTGATCAGTGATTGGTAATTTTTTTTAATAGTTGCATATTAATTTCACTTTGGGTTTGGCCCAGATCCTCTTCTGCTTTGTTTCTAAAAGTCGGGCAGTTTAGGGGCGCCTGGGGTGGCTCAGTCGTTAAACGTCTGCCTTTGGCTCAGGTCATGATCCCGGGGTCCTGGGATCGAGCCCAGCCTCGGCTCCCTGCTCGGCAGGAAGCCTGCTTCTCCTTCTCCCACTTACCCTGCTTGTGTTCCCTCTCTTGCTGTGTCTCTCTCTGTCAAATAAATAAATAAAATCTTTAAAAAATAAATAAATAAAATAAAAGTTGGGCAGTTTAAAGCATGGCCATGTGCGAACATCAGTGGTAATATGCTTATGAAAAATTTTAAGGGATAAAATTTAATTGAGGTAAAGCAATATATATTAATAATTATACTTGATAATTCAGTAAAAGAATATATACCATAATATACATTTTCTTATATTAAATTGTTAAGTTCAAACTAAGATTGGTGATTTTCTGATGAGAATTTTTTCTTCATTTAATTTCTTTTTTCAAAGAAGATAGAAATCAGTCTTAATTCAGCAAGTAGGGAGACTATATTGCTTTGAAATAAAATGAAATATCTAACTTGTGTGCCAAATTTGAAGGACGTTTTGTAATTTAAAGATCTACAAATGTGGAGAAAAGAGAGCTACATGCTTTGTTATTTCTAAAATTCTAGAGTTCCAGGAATCAAGGAAACTGGCAAAAAAAATTTACCTAAAATTAAAATGAATTGAGAATAACAATGACAGAGCTAGGAAGCAAATCAAGATCTCTTTACCTATGAGATTTAGCACAGCAAAAATCATATGGTCTATAATTTTCCATCTAATGTTTCCTATGCAACGTCTGGTACAAACTCCATTCTTATTAAACATACTGGCAGCCTCTTATTTATAAGCAGGATATGATCCAAAGTCAATTTATTCCATAGAAACAGTGCAATAAATGGCTAGGTTTCTTGGCAATCACACAAAATATGTTTAAGCAAATAGCTGAATTACTATAGCTCTCCAGTTTTAAAATAGATTCATATATAGTTGTAATAATAAAACTAAATGAAACCAAAATATAAACGTTTAATAGAAATTTTTAAAAAGTAGCTTCAATTCCACTGCTAACAGAGGAGTTTAATGGGAGGAAGAGAAGGAGATAAAATTGGTAGCTCTGGAGAGTCTAAAGTACCATCCAGTGACTTTCAATGTTGTTAGAAGATAGTGTCACTCCCTGTTTATTATATATTATATTGTTTCACACATTAGAATATTCTAGTCCATCTCCAAGACTATTATTGCATCCTAAATATCATTATTTTATTTTCATTGGCTTTTTATTTATTTATTTATTTTGGTCATGGTTGGTGGGCAAAGGTATTCAGTAGGTCTCAGCTAACAAATCAAATGATATAAAGGGAAAGAAACCTAAAAGGAAGTACAAAGCCCCTTTTGGAAACCCCTGAAAAGAAGAAGAGGGAAAAAGAAAAAAATAAAGTGAGTAGCTGCAGACACACTTAACCGGTTTATAAAGGAGAGCCGTGAGTGTAGCAACCACAAGTTGGTCCCTTTTCCTTCCTCTAGATGCCATGTTATGAACCCAGGTTCATTGTCTACAAAGCCATCCCATACCAACTTAAGAAATCCCAAAAAGTAATTATAAAATTAATGGGACAAAAATAAAAACCAATGTATATTTTAGAAACATGCAGTATAATCACCTGAAATATTATAAAAGTTGTTAGGGTTTTTTTAATATGGACTAGACTAGCTGAGGCTTCAAATATTACTTAACAGTCATTTATTGAGCACCTGCTACATGTCAGGCATTGTTCTAGGCACTTGGAATCCATTAGTGAACAATAATCACATCTCTTCATGGAGACTCTTTTTTTCCTGATCCCACAACGGAGCTTCATTGCTAAGCTCCTGTAAACAAGGTCCCATATATCTACTCCGTAAACAGCAATACTCTTCTCCTTCCTTGAGAATGTAGTTTTGCCAGGGTACTGGTTTCCCCAAAGTCCTATTTCATCAGTTTTAAATGTAAATAAAATAGTTGCCTTCTCTTTCAATGATTTAAACAAAATTGTCTCAAAAAAAAAAAAAATCTTAGCTACTTCTACAGCTCTGCTTCAAGTTTTCCCTTAAATGCTGATGCTGGGCCAACAATTTCTCTTTTGGAAGTAATCGCACAATTCCTCTATTGACTCAAGCACCTATGCTAAAATTCATTGCTTGGTTTAGACTTTAAACTTTGGAGGCATATGTGTTTTATGACCAGGCATCCACAAAATCACTTATGTTTCCACCTCATCGCTCAGCCAATGCATTTTCATGCCACCATCAATTGCACTGACTTAGCATTTTCTTCTCCCTTCAAATATTTCCCCGTTCTAAAAAATTATACTCATACCCAAATGAGACAGCTTAAAGTGACTTCACTTACTTTTACTCCAGCCTTCATGTCTGAAGTAAGGTTTTTCTTCACTTTTGTGGTGATTTGACAACCTGAGATTCATACCTCCTTTTCTAAGACACAAAGTGGAAGAATTTTCCTTTAAAAATTGAAGAAAATATGAAAGTGAAGAGCAGTATAAAAGACACATACTTGCTCTTAGAGCAATGGCAAACACAGCTAGCCGAAACCAGAGCTAGCAGCCCAACTCTCTCACTGGATCCTTTGAGGCATCACGTGACATGTGGCCAGTAATGCAGACTCAGTGTCTTAGGAGTTCACATTCTGTGTTGGGGATGTCAGAGAAGAGAGGTCATTTTGTAGTGTTCTCATAATTCGAGGTCATCTGTGTTTAAAGTAAAATGCTTACTTCAACAGTGGTATGAACTATTGTTAAGAGGCGAAAGGCAAAATAAACACACAGGTGTGATAAAGAGAAGGTCACAGTGACCTAAGGAGTGAGGTTTTTATAATTCCAGCCTGACTGACTACATGAACATCTTTCTCATCAATTCTACATAATTCCCAAACATTATTAGTAGCAGTTCTCTGAAATGTAAATGAGACCAAAGTAATATTAAGAGAACGCAGAGGCACACCACCTTGGCATAGTTTAGACAACCTGACATGTAAATCAAAGAGTGGTTATCTATATGATTCTCACTATTTTTGATATACATTTGGAACTTCAACTGTAGTGATTCAAGTTTGTAGAACGGATGTGTCAGTTAAAAGTATATTACTATATTAATTTTAATAAGTATCAGGTATATGAATAAGGCAATAGAATTGGCTGTTTTTCATATTTTATAAATTACTTGCAGTAGTAAAGTCTACTTCTTTCTTTTTAGTTCTTGTCTTTCTTCTATTCTTCTTTTTTCATTTTTTATAAATGCCTCAATCTCTCAGAAGAGAGTTGCTCAGCAATGCCTACTGAATAACTAGAATTGCTCCAGATTATTTCAACTTAAATTTTTTTGCTATTAAGTGTGTTTTAAAATACTAGCATTAGTTTGCAACAGATGTCCAGAACCTTTCAAGATGGTTGAAGTTTGAACCTATCATGATTATGTTACCCTGCAAAAATCCATTTATCTTACCTGGGAGGTGTCAAAATATTAGAAATGCATAAGTTCAAAAGGAAAGATACTGGTGTGAGCTAAAAGTATTCTAGGAATTCAGTAAAAGATCAGGAAGTTTATACAACTTAGGGAATTTAGTCTAATCACTGCCCAAAATAAAAGAAACCACTGCATTTGTAATGCAACCTTTCCCAAAATATCAAAGCAAATTATAGAATTGTTTTCACTTGAAGTTAATAGGATCAGTTTGAAATATTTTTTAAATGGTAAAAATGACCTAAGAAATAATTCTCCAAATTCCAAAAACATGGAATCAAGTATACTTACACTTACAATCAAGTATAAATTAAATGTAGCTATATTATTAGTTTTTTTGCCACCTATACTTTAAGCCAACCCACCTATTTCATCTCCTCCCCAGATGTGACCCCCAAGGCAAGTTTCAAATAATACATGATACTCAAAATGTAAAGTCCCTTTCTCTAATTTGCTTCTAGCTTAATTTTACCAATTTTGGTTTCCCTGACTCTAATATGTTAGTTCTAAACCCCAGTTCACCTTGGTCCTGCTTCCCTCCCCCTAAATCCCTCTTCCATTTGATAGTTAGCACTCTGCAGGATTTTTCCCAAGGAATAAATAAGTTGTAAGTACCTATTCAAGATTTTTAACAATTAATACAGCATGAGACTTAACCTATCCGAACAGACACTGGTCATAAACACTGGGTACTTCCATACTGGTACTGCTCAAAAGTACTCTGTCTCCTCAGTACTTCGATTTAATCTGAGGATCTGTTCGTCTACTCACTGGTCCTAGCATGTGTCTTTGATATGCTGAGTTCCTACTGCAGTTCAAAGTCATATGTAATTTAGGTCCCATGGTCAGTTCACTCCTACTTGGATTAACCCTCCAAGTTCCTTTATTTTTTAGTTTTTATTTAAATTCAATTTAGTTAATATATAGTATATTTTTAGTTTCAGGGGTAGAATTTAGTGAATCATCAGTTGCATATAACACCCAGTGCTCATTAAATCAAGTGCCCTCCTTAATACCCATCATCCAGTTACCCCAACCCCCCCCCCACCTCCCCTCTAGCAACCGTCAGTTTGTTTCCTACAGTTAAGAGTCTCTTATGGCTTGTCTCCCTCTCTGTCTTTATTTTATTTTTCCTTCCCTTCCCCTTTGTTCATGTTTTGATTCTTAAATTCCAATACGAGTGAGATCATATGATAATTGTCCTTTCTCTGATTGACTTACTTTGCTTAGCATAATACCCTCTAGTTCCATCCATGTTGTTGCAAATGGCACGATTTCCTTCTTTTTGATAACTGAGTAATATTCCTGTGTGTGTGTGTGTGTGTGTGTGTGTGTGTGTGTGTGTGTGTATACCACATCTTCTTTATCCATTCATCTGTTGATGGACATCTGGGCTCTTTCCATATTTTGGCTATTGTGGACATTGCTGCTATAAACATCGGGGTGCCTCCAAGTCCCTCTTAAAGGACAGGGGATGAAGGCTGGCAGCAGGGATTGGGGACAAATGGGCCAAAATATATCTCCTTTTTATTATTTACGAGGTTCTTCATTTAAATGTTTTCTCCATGATCATCTTTCAATTTATGATTGTCTTTCAACCTCTATTGAGCAGCTGTATAATCTGCAACAACTGAAATGCCAGAAGCTGTCCTTAAGCGTTAAAGGTTCTCAGTGGAACCCAATACTGGAAAATAAGTACACACATAGTTATGATACTTGATAAGAACAAGACATTTCTGTCATTTTCTCTTTTTCTATTATACAGATCTAATTCAAAATAATTTAGCATGTATGTAACTGGTCAAATAAATCATATCTCATCAACACATATACCACTTAAAGTAAAAAGAAAACAAGTGATTTATTACATTAATCATCCCATTAAGTTACTGAAATTGATTACATTTGGACTTTTAGAAAAGAGAAATAAGACCCTTCCATCAACTAAGAAGAAAGGAAATTAACATTTGTTTAGTGAATAAAGTATGCCAGAAAGCATAATGAGTACTTCAATTATACATTATCTCATTAAATTTTTACACAAATACTGCAGGTGGATGTTATTAACTCCCTGAGTTTTATTCTCTGTTGTAGCCACAGGTACTCTGCAGTCCAATGCCAGGAGCCAGATAAATATCTATTGATTGAATAGATTCCTAATTTAGATGAGAAAACTAAGACTCAGGGTTGAGAAGTCTTAGTCAAGGTAACAATCTTAGTCAAGGTAAATCTTAGTCAATTTGTAACAATTACTAATATTTATGGCTTATAATTTACATGAATCCTCTCATTAATTTTCATAACAATATTCACAACCCTTACTTTCATTTTACCTAGAAAAGAATTGTGGCTCAGAGGGCTAAGAAACTAGTTTACACAGCCAGGAAGCAGCAGAAATTCCAGATTCTGGACCAGGCAGTCATAGACTAGAGGATGCATGCTTCACCACAGACATATCGTCTCTCTAAGCAAAGGTAGAGATATGACACCAGCTATGACAGTGCCCAGACCCAGGCTCTTGTAGAACTCTAATCTCATGTTGAAAGACATAAGCAACCTCAGTCTTTTAGTATCTCCAAGGCTGACAAGCTTTGATCATCTAATCAAAATATCCCCTTTTTCTAGGCAGAAGTGATCACTCTTAATTATCCTTGTAATATGCAAAGTAAGCTTAAAATTCTACCTCTCAAAACTTATATAAAGTCACTTAATCCTCACAAAACCCTATTAGTATAGGCATTAGTTCTACACAGAGATTAAGTGACATGCTCAAAGTTATAGCTGGTAGGTGCCAGAGCAGAGACCACTCTCCTCACCACTACGTGTGTCTTGTATAATCACAAACTGATGATAGGTTTGAAAGAAAAGTTTAGGGTCCTGTGAAGAGTTTGGGGGACCTAACTTTTTTGAGGATGAAAGGAATTGCCTCGTTTTAGTGAGCTGAAGAACGTTCCAGGCAGGGAGAACATGATGTTTGAAGTTTCTAAGGTAGGCAAGCATTTGGCCCAATGGAGGATCTTGAAGTAGACCCAAGTGACCATTGTGCAGTGATTAGGGGAGGGCAGGCAGCTGAAGAGGGAGGCCAGTCAGCATAAAAGGCTCTGTTTAGAATTTGGGGTTTTTTCCTGAGTGGCAGAAAGCCATTAGGGTTCTGAGCAGAGTGATATACTCCAATTTATGTCTTTTTTTTTTTAAGATTTTATTTATTTATTTGACAGAGAGAGACACAGCGAGAAAGGAAACACAGGTAGGGCGAGTGGGAGAGGGAGAAGCAGGCTTCCTGTGGGGCAGGGGGAGCCCGATGCGGTACTTGGTCCCAGCACCGTGGGATCATGACCTGAGCCAAAGGCAGATACTTGATGACTGAGCCACCCAGGCACCCCTCCAATTTATGTCTTAAGCCAAGTGCTGGCTGATGTGTGAAGATCAGACTAGAGGAAGTGAAGGACAGGAAGAACTCAGTTAGTCAGAGGTCCAGGTAAAAAGTGAGGCTGGCTAAGCACGAGTGGTAGTCACTGTGGAGAGGAGCAGACAGTTAAGCAATGCAGTATGGAATTGGCAAGAGATTGGGCATGCATTAAACAGGTCCATAAAGCTGGGAGGCAAGATAGTACCATGTAGGACTATAAATAAATGTCCACCAGATGTCTAGTGCTATTTTTCATGAGGCCATCCATTGTCTCCATTTCTCAATGAAACTCTCAGAACACCTACTTCCCTTCTCTTAAATCTCTTAGAAAATGAATGGGCCCACACCACTGCATTGCCACTAGAAGTTCTCTTTATCTCCTGCTCAGATGGCACACCATTTTGTGTAGTCAAACAATTCATTTCTCATAGATGTAGCTGGAGGAGATTTCCACCTCACATAGATAAAGGACGGAATGAGGATAAATTATTCTGTGCAGTGTCACATTTAACCCTAAGACAATTTGAATTTTCATTGCCACTTTTTTTTTGTTCAAGCAAAATCTTTGTAATTGTTAGGGTAAGGCCCTGGTCTATCTGTCTGTCTGTCTCTCTTTTCTCTTTTTTTTTTTCCCTCCATTTTGAGACACATGTCAGAATCCCTTCTGCTTTATGGGTGAAGGGGTATGTGCCAAGTCCATCTCTTCTTACTAAAACTATGGATTTGTTATTATTTTTTAATATTCTGTAGAGTTTTAATGTCTAAAACTAAAAATAAATATTGTATTCCCCCCAAAAAACATACTAGAATAACCTAGATTCTATTGTTGAAATATGCGTGTCAAGAGAAATATTGTAGTGTGGTAGGCTGAACAATGGCCCCTCAAAGATATCTACACCTTAATCCTTAGAACCTGTGAATACATTGCCTTCTGTAGCAAAAAGAACTTTGCAGGTGTGATCGAGTTAAGGACCTTGAGATGGATTATCCAGGCAAACCCAATGTAATCACAAAGATCCTTCTAAGAGGGAGATAGGATGCTAAGAGTTAAAGAGAGGTACTGAAAGCTGTTACACTGCTGACTTTGCGTGTGAAGGATGGGGCCACTAGCCAAGAAATGCTGGCCACCTCCAGAAGCTAGAAAAGACAAGGAAATGGATTCTCCCCTCAAGCCTCCAGAATGGAAGAAGCCCTGTCACCATCTTGACTTCAGTCCACTGAAACTGTTCAAAATTCTTACCTCTAGAAATGTAAGATAATAAATTTGTATGATTTTAAGCCATTAATTTGTGGAAATTGTTACAGCAGCAATTGGAAACAAATAGATATTGTTAACTTGAACTTAGGTCATTTAAAATGACGGTAAAGCATTAGCATTTGTATCAGATACACTCATGAATAAAATCTAAGGTTGCCACTTATTCTGTGTAATCTTAGCAAGGTTACTTATACTCTCTGAACCTGGATTTTCTCATTCATGATATAAGTAAAATGATAACTACTCTCAAATGATGTTATAAATACTTTGGTCCAAGGGTACCAAAATTTCCTCTAGTGTTCTGCCTAATAGCATATACACAAAAGGATCTGTAGCCAAATAAGAAATAATGTGCACATTCAAGTTCAAAATATTAATTATCCTAAATTCTTACAGTACAATGTGACAGAAGCAGCTAGTTACCTGTTAGTGCTCAGTTCTACAATTGCCACTAATTTCAATGGTACTGAAGTTGTGGTCCATGGATTTTGCTGGTCAGAAAGCTCACTGATCTCCAATGAGGTAAGTACAGAAATTAAACTTAAGGTTTTGTATATTTGTAATAATGGAATGCATTTTGTTCCTTGGGCATTATCATCAGTAAATAAAATATTCAGTTCTGTGTTTTGGTTTTCACTTCCTTAGCTACCAACTAGAGCTGATGCTCAGCTTGGTTTTGAAAATAAGTACACCTTGGTTTATCTTAGGGCTTAAATCATCAAAGCTCTGAGAGAAGCTCCAGCCATGAGAAGGAAATGTTTAATGTACATATAAATTCCAGATTCCATATCTACTTTGACTGAAGAGCAGGATTTAAAGCCTACCACATGGATCCAGCATAATTTACTTCTGGGGGAGAAATCTCTTATAGTCCAAAGTGCTATTCTGTTATGACATATTCTGCGATTCTGCAGCCATCCACAATATAACTAACTATTGAACAAGATGGCATAACATTTATCTAATTGTGATCCCAAGTTCAAAATGTCCAAGAATAAGAATGGCAAGATTAAGGCAAAGCAGCGTTATAACTAGACTATTTGAATGATCTTCTCAGTGCACTAAAGAAAGCATAATGAAGACACCACTTAAGATAAGTAGCAGTGTGGGATGCCTGAGTGGCTCAGTCAGTTGAGCGTCTGCCTTCAGCTCAGGTCATGATCCCAAGGTCCTGGGATCGAGTCCCACAGCAGGCTCCTTGCTCAGCAGGGAGCCTGCTTCTCCCTCTGCATGCTGCTCCCCCTGCTTGTGTTCTCTCTCTCTGATAAATAAATAAATAAATAAAATCTTAAAATAAGTAGCAGTGTGAGTTAGTGGTTTGACCATTGTAACTTCAGCTTCCTTACTGATAAAATAAGGAAGATATTTTCCCAAGTCCTTTCTAGCTTTAAAACTCAAATTTGGAATTCACTTTTGCAGCAGAGATAGTATTGCAAACCAAATATTCCATGTGCTCCCCATATTTCATCTTCCTGAATTCAGGCAGGGCCACATGATTTGTTCTGGTCAATGTGCTGTGAGCAGGGGTTGGCCAAGCACTGAAGAGCAGGTGTGAGCTCCCTTCTCATTCATAGGAAGCCTAGAGATCAACAGTTGAGATGACTGAGCCATAGGTCAAAGGAGATTACACTGTTGAGACATCACCCAAAAGACAGTGTTGTGGAGAGTTACTTGACCTACAGATGTCTTTACAAGAGAAGAAATAAGCTTTAGGTACTGAGCCGCTCTGAGATTCTATGTTTGCCTGGTACTGAAGCATAAGCTTATCCTCATCTGTCTGCTGAATAATTAACCATCAAGAAGAAAGAGTAATGAAAATCATAAATAAGATGAGAAAATATTCTTGGCCAAATGTAAGCTCTTGTTAAAATGCCTAAGTTTTAGAATCATCTAAATCTTTCAAGTTTTTATTTCCCATCACAAAACACAACTTTATGTTCTATGTAAAAGATGGCAAAATCTCAAAAAAATTCTCCTGAGGCTTCCCAAACATCAAAAAGATCTTTAAGCAACATTTTGAAAAGTTAACAGAAAATTAATTTTAAACACACAGTACTTTGCACTTATCTTCTCCTTTAAAGTAAGTGTAAACCTTCAGTGAAAAGGTGCTGACAAAATGCATTTTGACAGATGATAACACAGTAAATTAGAAACAAATGTAGATTTTAAGGGTCACAGTAAGACTGAGTAAAAACTAGAATGCAAATGCACTTTAAACATGTCCTACATCACTACTTTGGAAAGTCTCTCCTAACTTTTTTTTAAATTTTTTATTTTGACATGTCAACTCACAATCAAATATCCCTATACAGAGGAAATACTTTAAAGGTGCTTTATCTTATAAAAAATAGCTGAAAATTCATGGACGTTACTGTTTATGACTATTGCCCCTCATTTTTTTAATGTAAGTACAACTTTTTAAAGAAAAATATGTTATTTTTAATGAATTAAACACCACAATGACAGTATAGTTTATTCAGAACTAAGTCACAAAATATGGTCCTGTTTTATTCAGGATGTCATGTCCTAGATGTTAGAATCTCAATTCTATTCCAATGTGACATCTTCAAAAACCAGAAAGCACCCTGAGGGCCTGGAGCAAGGGAAAAAGGGAAGAAATTTTTAAGATAAAACAAAAAGGCCTAATAGTATTCAAGGCTGCCTATTTTATAGCTAAAGTTTTATTGGCAATCACTATGAGGCAGTTGTGCCTATTCTACTGGAATTAATTGATGATATGAGATCCCCTACCTACTTCTGGAGATGTCTTGAGGATTATTCCATAATAGAGAAAATGAACACCATATGCTAGCAATTTAAGAATAAACTAAAGGGGGCATTCTACAATTTGTAAACAATGACCAGTGAGGAGGAGAAGAGGCAGCGAATGGGGAAGATCAAGATTAGTACAAAGATAAGAACTGACAAAGAGCAGTGTGATGAAGGCAAGAGAAATATGAAGCTTAAAGAGCTCCTTTCATTTCTGCTCACCAAAATGAAAGAGCTGAGTTAGATCTTGGAGCAGGTGTTCATAACTCAAGGAGTTCAGAGGGGGCATCAATGGGATATTCAGGGGACATTAAAACCTCCAAATTTGCAATAAATGCTGAATACATATATGTGCATTTTTTCTAGAGAGAGAAATATAATTTTAGTCAGATTTTTTCAAAGTTGAAGATTCACTGAATCTAAAGTGGACATTTTGCTATACTTTGATACCAGGCTTAAACAAGACTCAACTGAAGCATAACCATCATGGCAATCACATCAGAAAGTGGCCCATGATCCAGAGTCAGTAGCAGATAGTGCAGGGTCAGCTCCCTCCCTACAGCCCCCGATGAAATCTCAGCTGTCCTTCAAGGCCCAATTTTTTTAATTTTATTTTATTATGTTATATTAGTCACCATACATTACATCATTAGTTTTTGATGCAGTGTTCCATGATTTATTGTTTGCGTATAACACCCAGTGCTCCATGCAATACGTGTCCTCCTTAATACCCATCACCAGGCTAACCCATCCTCCCACCCCCTCCCCTCTAGAACCCTCAGTTCGTTTCTCAGAGTCCATAGTCTCTCATAGTTCGTCTCTCCTTCCGACTTCCCCCCCTTCATTTTTCCCTTCCTATGATCTTTTTTTTTTTTTTAACATATAATGTATTATTTGCTTCAGAGGTACAGGTCTGTGATTCATCAGTCTTACATAATTCACAGCGCTCACCATAGCACATACCCTCCCCAATGTCTATCACCCAGCCACCCCATCCCTCCCACCCCCCACCACTCCAGCAACCCTCAGTTTCCTGAGATTAAGAATTCCTCATATCAGTGAGATCATATGATACTTGTCTTTCTCTGACTGACTTATTTCACTTAGCATAATACCCTCTAGTTCCATCCACGTCATTGCAAATGGCAAGATTTCGTGTTTGTTTGGGGTTTTTTTGATGGTGGAATAATATTCCATTGTGTGTGTGTGTGTGTGTGTGTGTATCCACCACATCTTCTTTATACATTCATCTGTTGATGGATATCTTGGCTCTTTCCATAGTTTGGCTATTGTGGACATTGCTGCTATAAACATTGGGGTGCATGTACCCCTTCGGATCACTACATTTGTATCTTTGGGGTAAATACCCAGTAGTGCAATTGCTGGATCGTATGGTAGCTCTATTTTCAACTTTTTGAGGAACCTCCATACAGTTTTCCAGAGTGGCTGCACCAACTTACATTCCCACCAGCAGTGTAGGAGGGTTCCCCTTTCTCAGCATCCTTGCCAACATCTGTCGTATCGTTTTAGCCATTCTGACTGGTGTGAGGTGGTATCTCATTGAGGTTTTGATTTGGATTTCCCTGATCCCGAGTGATGTTGAGCACTTTCTCATGTGTCTGTTGGCCATTTGGATGTCTTCTTTGCAGAAATGTCTGTTCATGTCTTCTGCCCATTTCTTGATTGGATTATTTGTTCTTTGGGTGTTGAGTTTGATAAGTTCTTTATAGATTTTGGATACTAGCCCTTTATCTGATACGTCATTTGCAAATATCATCTCCCATTCTGTCGGTTATCTTTTGGTTTTGTTGACTGTTTTCTTTGCTGTGCAAAAGCTTTTTATCTTGATGAAGTCCCAATAGTTCATTTTTGCCCTTGCTTTCCTTGCTTCAAGGCCCAAATTAAATAGCACTAGCTCTTCAGCACTATTCTTCTGGTATATTAGAAAGAAGGCACACACATTTTTTTTTTAAAGTAAAATCAATATAATAATTATGAACTTGTTACTGGAGAAACTGAAACCCTGATGCACTGCCTGTAGAAACGTAAAATGGTATGGCCACTATGGAAAAAAGCGTCGTGGCTCCTTAAAAAATTAAAAATGGAATTGCCATATGATTCAGCAATTCCCCTTCTGGGTATCTACCCAAAAGTGTTAAAAGGAGTCTCAAAGAGGTTTTTGTACAACCAAGTTTTCTGCTACATTTTTCACAGTAGACAAATGGTAGAAGAAACTCAAATGTCTCTCAAAAGGTGAATAAACAAAATGTGGTATAAACATATGATAGGATATTATTCATCCTTGAAAAGGAAATTCCAGCACATGCAATTTTGAGGACATTATAATAAGTAAAATAAGCCAGTCACAAAAAGACAAATACTGTATGATTCCACTTTATATGAAGTATCTAGAACAGTTAAATTTCTAGTGTCGGAAGATAAAATGGTGGTTGCCATGGGCTGAAGGGAGGTGAGAACAACCCCATGGAGTTGTTTAATGGGTGGTATAGT